>NW_020212560.1:51531-74851 GCF_003070985.1 Temnothorax curvispinosus
CACACACACACACACACACACACACACACACACACACACACACACACGCACGCACGCACGCACGCACGCACGCACGCACGCACACACACACGCACACGCACGCACACGCACACGCACACGCTCACGCACGCACATGTACTTTTATTTTTTTTAGTAGAAAATAAAAATAATACCTAAACTTAAACTTGAACTCAAGTTACCATAGCTACTGTTTTTTCTGAAATAGCTGCAGCAACAAAACGCACGCACGCGTACACACACACACACGGCTCTGGATTGATTGTCACGTATCTTTTATATAGAGGAAACATACGACAAATAGTTCCTGTTTTAATGTTTTATTAAAGTTAGTGACAATTTTTTGTATAATATACATATATTGCTACATGAATTAAATCATTGAACAAAAAATTTATAATTTCCATAAATACTTTGTAATACATTTCTCATAAACTTAAAGTAAATAAAAGAATAATAATTCTCTTATAAACTTTGAATCTCATCTCATTTGAGACACCTTACTTCAAATGGTTATTTTAAACAAAGAAGATTATATTTATAAACTATGTTGTAATGATAGTTAACTAAATACAGGAAAAAATTATTTAAAACTATAATATTTCTTATGACTAAAGAGAAATTACGACTAGTAATCCCAAAAACCAACGAAACAATAAAAAATAGAGGGAAATAATTTACTCACCACGTCAAATTTTTAAAAAGTGCTCGTAAATATTACATATGATGTTTCCCGCAAAAAACGATTGTATTAAAATAATAATTAGAAGCTTATATGAATTCAACAAGAGTCTTATTAGGATCGAATATGCAAATCAAATATAAGTTATATTTAAATGAAATTAAAATTCCCCAACTGGATATAATCTACATATGGAATATATTGGACCTTGCTAAGATATGCAAAATCAGCCGCTCATACATAATTAAGGAAATGCAGTGTTAATATGGTTTTAATTTGTCAAATGTGGATGTAATATGGTAATAAATTCAAATATAATTTGATTCAAATATAAATCAAATGTAAATTAAATTAACACCGGATTATATAAAATTCTAATAACATCCAAATGATATTTATATGGAAAAAAATATCTCTTTTGTCTTATATGATTTAAATAAGTTTCAGAAAATTTTTACTGCTAAATGTTATTTTTCAAGTGTGGGAGTCTACTTTATTATAAGAGTAGATACAAAACTCCATGATACAAAACTGATACAAAAATTGTACCGTTACATAGCGCGAGACAGTGTCGTTCTTATAACACTGTTTGTCAAATTTTAAATACGAGAAACAGATCCTATCAAATGCCATCTATTGGATACTTTGAGATGCAATATTGTGATCTGATCATATATAAATCAAATTTAAATTAAGTTAACGGCAGATTATATAAAATTCTAATAAGATCCAAATGACAAATATAAGTTTATATATGATTATATTATTTTCAGTTTAAATTATGAAGTATGTTTGCAAAATAATACGCTTAATATATTTACTTATAAGAACTATAATATATATTATATAACAGTTTTTTCACGAATTATTAAAGGTATATTTACTATTTACCATCAATTACTGTTAAATACATTTTTCAGTTTTCTAAACATGTCTGTTAAGTTAACACTCCCCCTCCCAAAAAGCCGAAATAACATATATGCAGAAATTAAGTGCTCTTTATGTACTAATTATGTGCTCTATTCACGATTTTTCGGCCGACTCGAATGTGAGCACCTCATACATACAAAAGTAAAGTACCAGTTAAAATATAGATAGCAAATTGGTTTTTGTCTTAAAATGTTCCTTAATTTATGTGCTTTTGAAATATGCGCAATGAGATTTTCGTGCTCATTCCCTTCGGTTGGTACTCTTGTAAGTATGGTGGTGCTCACGTTCGGGGCGGTTTGTCGGCCGAAGGGGATAAGCACAAAAATCTTATTGTGCACATATATTTTGAAAGTACACAAATTGAGGAACATTTTAAGACAAAAACCAATTTGCTATCTATATTTTAATTGGCACACTTTATTCTTGTATTAATAGTGCATAGATCTTTCTTAGCGTATGTCTTTGAAACTATTCCAGATAGGCTAATTTTGTTTAACGATTTTGAAAGCTCATAAAAGGCACATAATTCTAGCATACGGAGTTTTTTATTTTATATGTAATTTTAATGAGTGGGGGTGCTAACTTACGTTAAGGCAGCACTCCCACTTTCAGTTGCGATTTCCTACTAAACCGTTTGAGCACAAAAATCATGAATAAAGTACATAATTAGCATATAAAAGAACACTTAATTTCCGTATGTGTTATGTTGGTTTTTTGTAGGAGGAGTGCTAACTTAACAGACATTTGTTAAACTGCGTGCCGATAAGGACTTTGTCGAACTTAAAACGCAATTGTGCAAACTGAAACTAAAAATAATATCTCATATTAACTTGATTGTTAAGTAAAATAATATACTACAAGAATATTTATAACAGATATACAAACTTATGGATAGATCAGCTTGTTAGACACAAATTATTTTCTATGCCGTGTAATTATCTTTTTGTAAAAGTCGTTAACAAAAAAATAAGACATTTACTACTGTATTATTGTTATGAAAGCCAAAATTAAATATGAAATTTAATCTATACTTCATTTTCCAATTAACTTATCATAATCTTTCCAAAATTAAATTAATAGCTACTCAACATTGGTCTAACTTTTTGATTTGAATCAAATATTTACATGTTAAGTCCGACAAATATGGAACAAATTTTACTGCAAATATTATTTAAACCAAAATACGTTTTAATAAAAATCATAAATTAGAACCAAATTTGAGTTAAAGCCGTAATTGAATCGAGCAAAAGTCGTATATAGAACACATTAACTTTTAAAAAACTTCTAAAGGCTTGAATCGTGAATATTCTGCATCATGGTTCTGGATCATATATAATCCGTATAAGTAATGTTATTGAATGCAAATTATAACCATATTTTGATGTGGACCATATTTGATCTACATAAATAATTTTATTAAATGCAAATTAATACCGTTTTTAAACATATATAATCTTAACTTAAAATCTAGGTTTAATTTGAGTTTTATACAGATATAATGTGATTTAATGTGATTTTAGTTATGTTCATATTAAATCGTTTTTCGCGGGTTTTCCAACGAGCTATTTCGTACATCCGATTAACATGATAGGGGTAACCTATATAATAGACAAGAATATACTACTTAATATGTTATTAAGTAAAATATAAGCTTTGTGACAAATAACCCCTTCTAGCCCCGATCTCTCCTACCTATTCAACACAATTAGCCTTGTTTTAATACAATTTGGAAATAATCATTAAATGCCGAAATCAAAACATCTATGTGAAATGTGTGTGTGTGTGTGTGTGTGTGTGTGTGTGTGTGTGCGCGCGCGCGCGCGTGCGTGTATGCGTGTAAAGAGGAAAGAATAATAAATTAATTTATAATTTATAATTTATAATTAAAATAAATTGGAGTTAAGAGGCTCACAAAGAATCGAACTTAATAAATAAACATAATTAAGAGAATAACGCAAATACATTGGAATCTCAACTTACAAAATTAAAAATAAAGTTTAATCACCGCGTATAAATTAATCTATCTCCTTCAGGATAGCGGTGGATTATGGGAATAATCTGGAAAAAAGGGGAATGAGTAAGTACTATATAATAATAAGTATGGAAATTCTATATAAGGGAAATAGACGGGGATAACGCTATTAGGATAAAATCTAAATTTTTTAAGATTTTTAAATGTTGTTTTATTTTATTAATTTCTCAGTTAGTCTATTCTGTCGATTTGATTGATGCTTAATAAGACAATATTAACAAAAAAAAAGTGTGCAAATTAGAAACTAGAAGCAATGGTAGCGATCTGTAATGATGAGGAAGCAATGTGCAAGTTTCTAATTTGCACACTCTTATTTTAAATTTAACTTTTTTATGAATTAAAAAAGGGTCAGCTTAGTAGCACAAGTGGGGTTATACAATTGACGCAATGTCAAATTGATATTGACTTTGGGAGTTCAAGCTACATGGTCCATATATGGACTTTTGCATATGGACCTTTGATCGCATATAAAGCTGGATCTAATAAACCAAATCTTAAAGATTTATATATAAAATAGGAGTAGAAAAAACTGAAGAATATAATAAAATTAGAAATAGCCCGATATCTTAAAATTTACGGAAGTTAAAACTACCACAGACAATTCTAAAAAAATTATGGACCTTTGATCGTATATAAAGCTGGGTCTAATCAACTAAATCTTAAAGAATTATATATGAAATAGGGGTAGGAAAAACTGAAGAATATAATAAAATTAGAAATAAACCGATATCTCGAAATTTGCGGAAGTTAGAGCAATCACAAACATTTCTACAAAAATTCTAAATATTATTAAAAAAGAACCGCTTTACCGATCATCGCCAAATTCAATCCCAACCTTTCTTACATGATACTCTATCAATTTAAAAAAAAAATGCATCCCGATATCTAAAAAATTACGAAAGATAGAGCATTAACGGACAACAAAAGCGTTACACACACACACACACACACACACACACACACACACACACACACGCACTCGCACACGCACACGCACACGCACACGCTCACACGGACATTTTGTACAAAAGTTATTTTTCGACGTTTTATATTTAGAACATTCTAAACACTTTGCCAAAGATACCTGAAAACAATTTTTTTTCATAGAAACAAAGCTTCCTCTATGAGGAAGCAATAGTTCATTTAATTAAAAATGGTTAACATGTTGTTTGCATTTTACTGAACCATAGGATATATAAAAAAGAAAAATCTTCAAGATTAGGAG
Organism: Temnothorax curvispinosus; assembly: GCF_003070985.1. Taxonomy (NCBI): domain Eukaryota; kingdom Metazoa; phylum Arthropoda; class Insecta; order Hymenoptera; family Formicidae; genus Temnothorax; species Temnothorax curvispinosus. Next base: position 56,419 of record NW_020212560.1, read on the forward strand.
AAGAAAACGGTACGAGAACCCCGACGTTAATTAGCTAACTCGAAATAGCAAAGATAAAAGAAGTTGGATATCGCAGAGAGTAGAAATAAAGAAAGAGAATAATGAGTAGTGAATAACGTCTAGGGATTCAAGAATCCAATGGCTCCTCTGATAAGAAAAGAAAAATAATAAGATTTACTACTTGTCGAATTAATGATTAAATTAATAGGTTAAAATTTCGAGTTGATTCGCTGGTCTCCGGATTCGCAGAGTTTGAAATCCTCGAATAGTTGTTGGCACTTGATGATAAATGACGTTTTGCATAAAAAATTCAATCTAATACACGATTCTTAATTAAGTTGCGATACAGCAGCTTGGATCTTTCAACGAAACATACTGAATAACAGAGAGAAAAGTAACGAGACTAATAGTAACTGTGGTAATAATAAGTCCTGCGATATCGCGTTTACATAAGAAACTTTAAGAGGTAAGTTTCGTTGTGGGGAATGTCAGGTTTTCTATTTTAAGTTTTTTTCTAAGTTCTAAGATTTTTTGTTGATAGGATTTTTCCACTCATGATATGGATTTTGATTTCGTGATTATTCATTCGTGAGCTCAGCGTGGGAGCGTCATCATTTATCGTATGATTTTGGTTTTCCACTTATCTATTGGCGAGTTATAAATATAAAATCGTCGTCACTTTATGACGCAAATTCCGATTTTACGGTTACTCATTGGCGAGTTTGATGTTGGGTCTTTATTACCCTCTTTCGAGGGTGCGAGTTATCGAACGTTCCTTCCAGTGACTTATCCTGTTTATTTTTATTAATTATTGATGAACGCAAATCTTCAGTCGCAAATCTCGAGTCGAAATCCTACGTTTTTAAACAGACAACATATGTATCGTCTGTCGGATATCTAATATCTGATTAACGTGACAGCGATGTATGGCTTTTGTTTAAAAAAAAAAAAACGCGAAATGTTTGCTCTGCTCGATTCTTACAATTATATAGTTGACCGGTCAAGAGACCATTCAAGACTTCTGCGGTGTTTTGTTTACGGCGCGATCCTAATTTCCTTTTCGATTAGCCTTGCTGACGCGAGTACAAATGCGCAAGTGTATGAGACTACTTAATTAATGTTTGTTATCTAAGATTACTTTTAGGACCTTTGGCGTATGACGATCCCGAATTTATTGCCGCGAGTTTGAGGTGTCCACGAAAGAAAGAAATCGTGGAGTCTACAGAATGTAACACTAATAAAAATGTTTGTTTTTCAAAGTGATAAAAGTAACTGCTGGATGAGTTCCCTAAACAAATTTTTATTAGATGTCGGGCTTGTTCTAAAAGTTAATAAAAACATGTTTCAATTTTTTTGACAGCAAATATATATTTATATTGATTTCTTTAACAAAAACTATAAAAAAATTTAAAAGCGAGTGTATGTGTTAGTTTGAAACAATATTTCATAATGTATAATTAATTTTACCACATAATATATTTTAACACACATATTTAAAAACATTAAAAAGAAGAACACATAAACTCGATGATAGTAAAGATAAAATCGGAATGTTGCACAGCTAATCTCCGAGCAAAACAAAAATAGATATTCGTTTAATATAAATTTTTTAATATAAAAAAGCCTTGTTACGACTTTTACTTCCTCTAAATGATCAAGTTTGGTCATCTTCCCGGCAACATCGGCAATGCCGACGCATTGCCGCGCACCAGTCCGAAGACCTCACTAAATCATTCAATCGGTAGTAGCGACGGGCGGTGTGTGACCCGGGTCCTTTATTAAGCGAGAATAACAATCGTTTATACGTTTCGATTTACTTATTGTTAGTCTTTATTAGAACATGGATTAAATCGATAAAATTACATTACAATAAATATAGAAAAAACTATTAGCAGAAATATAAAATTAATCTTATATATAAATAAATAATTAAAATAATTTGTTGGGATCAAACGCATTATGTCGAAATAGAGATTGAGAGATAATGGCTGATAGTCAATCTTAATACTCCGTCTGTATGTTTTTTTTTTAACCTTCCCAGTGCATACGTGAGTCTGTCGCGTTCGACGTTATTTTCCCTACTTTAAGTATTTTTAAAAATTTGAAAAAAATCACAAAACATCTACAGTGTAGTTGACGATTTTATAGTCATTTTGATAAACATCATTTATTTAATATTTTATTTTTAATGAACTTTTTGAATAAGAATAAAGGAAAGAGATGGATTTCTTTAAAAATTCATAATTTTTTTTTAGGCAGTATAAAAAAATCTTTTTAAGGTTTTTTACTTCAAAGGGAAGTGTTCAAGAAAAAAAATAATGCAGTCAATATCTTCAAAAAAGTTTAATTATTTAGGAGAGTCAAAATGGTACTTTTTAGGTAGGAAAAATCGTTGATAAATGAAAAATTAAAGATAAAATTATTTATATTATGGCATATATGACATTTTTAAAAAATTTATTACAAAGGACCCCGCAACGGTGTATAAGGGTTTTGACTCCCAGTCAAATTTAACAATAATGTAGGATAATGTAGTTCATAACATGCTGATAAAAAGTGTCCATAAGCACCAAAAATGGACAGTTTCCGAGATATAAGGCATTAAAGAGTGGAAAAATGAGAGTTTCAGGTTTCAGCTAATGGCAGTTTGCAACAGGAATATATCATGATAAGTCATATCTTTTTTTATACTAAACACGCAGGTACCCACACGCAAGTAGAAAGAGAGAAAGAGAGTTCTGTGTGTGTGTGTGTGTTCCCAAGCCACAGATAAAGACCCCACGATTCGTCACTCCCGTAGTCACACACACACACACATGCACACGCACACGCACACGCACGCGCACACTCTCTCTCACACTCGCGCACACACACACACACACAGAACTCTCTTTCTCTCTTTCTACTTGCGTGTGGGTACCTGCGTGTTTAGTATAAAAAAAGATATGACTTATCATGATATATTCCTGTTGCAAACTGCCATTAGCTGAAACCTGAAACTCTCATTTTTCCACTCTTTAATGCCTTATATCTCGGAAACTGTCCATTTTTGGGCTTGGTGCCTATGGACACTTTTTATCAGCATGTTATAAACTACATTATCCTACATTATTGTTAAATATGACTGGGAGCCAAAACCCTTATGGATCGTTGCGGGCTTTTTTGTATAATATAATATGTTGAAAAAAATTTGTTCGCCAAGCTTTGGCCACCGTCCAAAATTCTATTTTTTGGGAATGACTAAACTAGAGAAGCAACTATTCGTCAAAATCTTGTAAAGGGACGTTGTTTTGACCAAAAACAACATTTATCATAAATAATTGCAACATTATTAATTATTGTTAGAGAGAATTTCTCTAGTGGCGGATACCTAAGGTTTTCATTGGATAAATAAAAAACATAAACTTTAGATTATTTTATTTTGCATTTAGGACAAGTTAACAATCATAGACATCAAAATTAAAGAAACAAAATAATCAACATTGCCTTATTAATCAGCCAAAACTAACTCCAAACTTTGGTATACAGTTTTAAAAGAACGAAAAATGGCACCTAGTACCGGACATAGATAAAATAAGAATTGTAACGTCGGACAGTCTCAAAATAGTTTACATCTATCACAAATATAATCACCTGAACACTCGGGAATATCAGCACAAGCCTCGTGAGCCCATCTCTGGCAAATGAAACATTGAATCCAGTCTTCATCATTGTCCTCTAAGCAAACTACACAAACTGTCTGTTTGTTCATAGTTTTGATATCAACACTTCGTAGTTTTCTTGATTTTCTCTTGCTGATCTGTCTTTTTAAATTGCTTTTTTAAGTTTTTTCTTTTGCTTTTTAACTTCTTTTTTTTATTTTCTTTCTCTTCTATCATTAATTTATAAGGAGATTAGGTGAGTATTTTACTTCTTTCGGACTTTCTTTTCCTCGACTCAGACCGCTTTTTTGCAGCATCAAGCAAAGGGGATAATTTAAGAATGTTGTTGTAAACATTTTGAGCATTGCTTGTAGACGGTAGAACGTCTAATGTCATCTCAACAGTGTTATTAAGAACGAATTTAGGATGACTAGAAACTTCAAGGTTTTTGTAGAATTGGAGGTCAAATCTTGATGTCTAAGTGCCAATAGTTTTTAAAAATGTTAATATTTTAAACGTCCAAGAATGGGGGACAAAGCTTTGTTCGGCACCAGGGGATATCAGCACAAGCTGTGTAAAACTATGTCTAATAAGTTGGGCAACACAAGTTAGGCAAATAAAATTCGTAAAATACTTATCAAATTGCATAAAAAGCTATTCAAAATAATATTCATCACGATAACTTGATAGAAATAGCAATCTCCGCCTTAGAGGATGCAACGTTTTTCTACCAAACGCGACAATCGATCGCTCTTGTAGTTACTGTGTGCACGACTGAAGCAAGTCAAAATGTGCATGTTCTTTCGTTTTGTCCCCCCGTACTTTTAGTCCAGTCAAATTAGCAAAAATAGAAAAAATAACCGGAAAAAAGTTATAAATTGGTGGAGACCTTTATCTTGGCATACTATTGAACATACTAAAAGTCTGGACCTCTATCTGTAGGGCTCGATCCGCCATCTTGAAAAAAAAGTGCTTTAGTTCAGTTTTTCCCTCATATCTCGGTAATCGTTGATCCTATCGTAATGAAGGTTATTATAAAAAATGAAGCTTATTAAACTCTCTATAAAAAAGGTTCAATACATTTTTTACATATCTTTAATAGTTTTTCTGTAATAAAAAAAAATAAATCCATGGTACTACAGCTCGGGAGAGCCTTGGCCTGTATTACTATAGTAAATAAAACTAAAAAAAAAAATACGGTGACGAGATTGTTATAGTGACAAATAAAAAGATTACTACTATATGTTTGTAAAACAAAGAATATACAATTTTTTCGAGTTATTGGTATGAACGAAAGAAAGTCGATGAACAGGAAGAACGTCTTCGAGTAGTCACTGCAGCTACAGCCATAATTCGGGAAGATATTCGCTCACAAATCAACGACACATCTGCATATTTTTCAAGCGATGATTTTTTGACAGATGTAAAAGACTACATATCAAAATCCCTCAATATTTTTCTGGATAACGTTATAGCTAAAGGAAAACAATGCCCGTCGCAGCAGCTCGAACAAAAATGCATTTCAATAGCGCACGCTATTATGTTGGCGACCAGGCCAAGATGTTTTTTGTTACCACTTTTAATCAGCGTTGCTGCCTTTTTATGCCGGGGCTCTAAAAATCTAGTGACGTTACTATCTAGCTTGGGCTTCAGCGCATCATATAATTAAATACAATTTGAAAGCTTCAGCTGTCAAGCATTGGAAGCTTGACGAGAACGATTTTTTCGTAATCGATGTTGAAGATCGAGATGATGATCATAGCCCTGTAGATTCACAACCTCAGGAAATGGCTCAGAAGAATCTTGTAGACGACGCTGCCCCCAGTACTAGTCGTGTACAACAATTTTAAATGGTAAGAATTGCTAAATTTTTATATGTGCGAGAAATATCACGCACACATTTGATATTTTTTCTATTTATATTTTTTCTTACAAATTCTACACCGAGAGTGTGATTTTTATGACAGCGTGAGACAAAATACAAATATCCATATATTCAACTGTGTATTACAGAAAAACTATTAAAGTTACAAAAAAAATGTATTGAACCTTTTTTTTAGAGAATTTAATTAGCTTTATTTTTTATAATAACCTTCATTGCGATAGGATCAACGATTACCAATATATGAGAAAAAAACTGAATTGGAGCACCTTTTTTTTCAAGATGGCGGGTCGAACCCTGCAGATAGAGGTCCGGACTATCAGTATGTTTAATAGAATGCCAAGATAAAGGTCTCTACCAATTTATAGCTTTTTTTCGGTTATTTTTTCTATTCGCTATATTTTGATCTAATTTGACTGGACTATTTCCGCGGATACAACTGCTCTGTGGCATTTCTAGTTTTAAAGATTATGTGTCCGGCAGTAGTGCCGTCCGGCGCCGGCGCTAAGAAAACTCCCTCTACAGATAAAGACTATGTCGAGTGTATACTTGGGTCTAAAACGTCCATACAAGATTTGACTTGCTCGGCATTCAGCAATATGTATATCTTTTGCACTGAAAAAAATATTGTTTGTAGTATCAATGAATGAAGCTCATTGACTTGAAATTTATTAATACAATGAACTTTTAATTTATAATATAATATGACATTGAATATTTTTTATTAACAAATAATTGGATTCATTAATATAACAAATCACTGTTTATTAATATACTGTACTCAAGTGTATCATATAACTTAATGTAAAATTTAATTAAACCGGAAAAAGTTCATTATTCTAATGAACGTGTTCAATTGAATAAAAAAATTCATTCATTAAATGTGTACCATAAAATTTTGTAGAAGTGATAAAATACATTCATCATATTAACGTATTATTTTATAAATTAATAAAATTTGTACATTGGCTCAATAACCGAATTTATTGAACCAATGTATTGAAATATCGAAGAAAATCGTGTGCATGATTCAATTATACATTATTCATTGACTCAATAAAGTCTTCCGTTATTATAATAAATCCATGGCAGATTTTTCAATGTACATATCAATCAATTTTAATAGATTTTTTATTACTATAAATGCTTTTATTGCATTGCATTTATGTACACCTTTGGTTCAGTGTGGGTCCTTGGATTCCTTCCTGCTTTTTGAGAGGGAGGAGCCAAACAGGTAGGCTTGCCGGTTCTAAAGTTACGAGCAGATGGCACAGACGCCGTAGATCCACGTATACACACAGAGGGTTAAATATATAAGTCAATTATTACGGCGGTCAAAAGTGTGGTTAGAAATTAAAATTACAAGTTGCAATCAATAAACAGTTATAAACAATTTTGTCGATGATAAAGAAAATAGAGTTCCATACTATTAAAATTAAAGTTTAAAATAAAGTTAGAGTATGTATGAGCCGACTTATTGGTCATTATGTGTATAAAATACAAAAAACAGAATGACTAACCATGCAGGCAAAATATAAATATAATAAACTAGGATTAAAACTTATAAGTGGTCAATGTAATAAAAGGAAAGGATTCTAATAATCACCCGATAACGTCTTAGCTGTATGATGTTTTGTGTCAGACTAACGCAGAACAAAGAATAATCGTTATACCAGAGAAAAACAAAATAATAAGAACGAAATGTTTTTAGACCTTATGTTTTATCTTGGCTGTATTGGAAAGCTCCCTAAGAATGTCAAAATAAGAACCATTCAATAACTCCGTGTTTTTGTTTAAATTAATTCCACTAATCCAAGTGTGTTATTTTTACATGCATTTACATGCTTAAAATATGACACATTAAACTGAAACTTTTTTTACATGTTTATTTTTGTGTTAAATTACGTCATCTAACACGGTTAATCATATTAAATTAAAAGTTAATACGTTCAATCGTGTTAAATGATGTGATTTAAAACGTCAACAAAAAATGTGTGTAAGAAGAACTTCAGCTAAAATAACACACTTGGATTTGCAGTGTTCGGAAATCAATCGTTTATGATAATTAGGCTCAGAATCCAGAATTCTAATATTATTCCAGTCAAATATGTGGTTGAACTGTAAAATATGTTCTGATGTCATTGAATATTTAGCCTGATCCATTTTTATGTTGTTTTAATGTTCCTTTATTCTGTGATATGATGCGTCACTGTCTCTTGGTTTGGCCCACATAAGAGGCGTCGCACAGTGGTCCCAAAACCCCAAAACCTGGCCAAAAGTCAAATTTTCAAATATTTAATAAAGTATTCAAATATAAAATTATATTATTTCAAATGTTTATTGAACCAATTTATGCAATATTTATTTTATGAATATGCATTGCAACTTTGAAATACTTCCTCAAAGTGAGATAATCTTATGCACGCGTTTTATACTATTTTACAACTATGACATTGTGCTGTCTCCCACAATGATAATATTCTATAAATTTTTAATTCCTTTGAACGACAACTTAATAAGGTCTCATTCTAACATATATTGTAATAGAAAATGCAATATGATGTTTTTATTAACATTTATAATATATTCTTTATAAACAGTAAAAATTTTACGAACGGATATGAACAAAATTGTGAATATAAAAAGTGCGACGCAGAGTAACGCATTCTTTCTTATCCCATAACAAAGATTACAAAGCATAGAAAATAATAAAAAAAGAATTAGCTGCTCATAGCTGGTCCTTGCAAAATAAAGCACAATGTAGTAGCGCCTAATGATAAAATTCAGAGACGCGGTAGTATCTCGCGCCAAGTATACGCGAAGCGACACCGCATATATTGCTAGTTCATAAGATTAGTAATGACATTAGATGATAGTCTAATGTCTCTTTGTCTTCTTTTGTTTATTTATCGCAGTATGTCAGTTGTATATGTATGGTTTGTCAACAGCTTAATAATGTCTCATAGTTAGTTCTTTGTCTTAGTTCAACCCGAATAGAAGCACAATGTATTCGGGAAATACAAGTCGCCGCGAAATTCACGCAATTATTTTAGAAAATAAAGGTGAATCAGAGCATGTGCGAAAGAAAATGTGGAAAAAAAGAACAATAGCAATGTATATGAGAAAGCATTTTTTTCACATATATTTTAATAAATGGAGAAGTAGCAGCGTATTAATAAACATTTTTTATGTAAAAATAAATATATATGTCCGCCATATTTGATTTGCCATTTTTCGTGATTTTGACTTTTGATTCGTAATCAGCGACCTCGAAAACCCCTGTATACCAAGTTTTGGCTAAATCTGATATTTTTTAAATATATATGTCCGCCATATTAAATCCGTCATTTTGTTTTTCGTAATTTTAATTTTTGATTCGTAATCAGCGACCTTGAAAACCTCTGTATACCAAGTTTTATTTAAACTGAAAAACGCCTTCATATTTTGAGCAAATTGGGATTTGGGACCACTGTGCGTCGCAGTCTTTGAACTAAATTTTATAAACTACATTGTTATTTGTAAACCTTATCATTCCTATCCTTGTGGACTTTTATAAATTTATTTAACTTATTTAGACAACACAGTATTGCAAATTTTGATTTATTTATTATAGAAACAACGCGTTCCGTGGCAGCATTTATAAAAGGAATAAATACAACATATTGCTATAACATTTTGCTATCTTAGCTATCGGTGTCGCTATTGTTAACTATGCTGTTATCATTTAATGGTTTATTAAAAACTAACTTTCTCTGTCTGAATTAAATTGATCTGTGAAAATACCTAATCAATAGGGTAACCTTTGCCAATTAATATGTTGATAATTAATTCTAAATTTTTGTTATAATGCACGGATGAAACTATAAAATTTTCTATTTACTAAACTATATATAGCTTTCTTTTTGTGTATAAGGGGTGGAAAAGAAGAATAATACTCTTTCCAAAAATATTTTTTTATGAAACCAATATGTAACAATTTTATTGTCTCTAAAAATTAATGAGGTCTAAAAAACTCAACCTACGGTTCTCTTCATATTCTATAGTAAATTGTAGACGTTTATACGGTAACTATTAAACTTGTTCAGTATATTGGGAATCATCATATCTATTGGCGCCGCTGATATGATATCATCTACGTATCGGCGATATAACGGGACGTCACACATTGCAATGCAGGCGGCAAGAGAGAACGGCTGCCAACTCTAAATAATCAAATTTTTCGACGTGTGAAATAAACGAGTTTGAGTAAATGAATATGTGAAATACATTTAATTATTATAGCTGTTTCTTAAAGTTTTAAATCGTTGTTTGTACAATTGAAACCAAAATACGTTGAAATGTTGCAATATGCTGTTTTATTTTTACAATTTCTTGATAACTATGCAGACAAATCACTTTAGTCTTCGTAAAAGTTCTTCCTAAATATGTAAATATCTATTTTTATTAAATTCTTATCATTATTAATATGCTTTCGAGAGTTACATTACAGGTGTCGTAACATTTTTGCTATGTGTATGAGAAAGAGAGAGAAATAGTATAACTTCAATAATTAATTACTCGACAACCGTGCAAACAATTGTCTCCAACTTTGGCATGGACGACAGATTCCCATAGATAAATAGCCTCCATAAATTTGAACTAATTTTTATCATATTGATTTGAGCAACCAACCTTCTTAATTACCCGTTTTTCCAGAAATTCTGCATAACGATATCTGTCATGATTGGGAATAGTGGAGATTCCATCAGTAATCTAAATGCTTGTTCATGAATAGTATTGTTAAAAACAAAAAATAATTTAAAGATATATCAAACTTTACGGCAAGGATGAATTCATTTTGTGGTATCTTGATGGTTGGTTCTATAAATTCTCACCTTTAATTATGCCATCAATAGCAAAATCGATAGGAACGTTCGTAAATAACGATGTGACATCACGCGTTATTTTTAAGAGATCGTTGTATGCAGGTGCACAATAGCTTCGAATTATGATTCGAAGCTATTGTTAACAGCTTCAAGGATTTGGAAGACGTGGAGTGAGGATTTTTTGCAGGAAAGTTACTAAAAAATAAAGGGCAGTTAACTGAGGATACAATAATTCTAAACGGCAAATTATTTTTGTAAATTTTGGATGGGCCATAGGATTTAGGAAGAGTCGAGTCACTGGAATATAGAGGAAGTTCGGGTATTTTGAACTACCCTAAGATTTCTTCAATATAACTTGAAAACTATTAAAGACGTTCACCGGTCCTTATACTGGAGAAAATTGATTTTCTCTAGATTTTCTTGAAACTGTGAATATACGTTAATTTAGGTTTGTTTTATGCGTGATATAAATTTCAGTACCTTTTGCGGTATAAAAATTGAGATACTGAGCCTCAAAGTTTTAACTTTTACCAACAAAGTTTCAACTTTTACTAAATTTTGGTAAAAGTTAAAACTTTGAGGCTCATTGTCAGTGTCTCGATTTTAATACCGCAAGAAATACTGAAATTTATACCACGCATAAAACACACCTAAATTAACGTATATTTACAGTCACAGTTTCAAGAAAATCTATAGAATTTCGATTTTCTCTAGTATAAGGACCGGTGAACGTCCTTAAAGGATAGCTGAACTTTGTTTACGCTGAGTTGTAATGCAAAATGTTTGTTACAACGTGTTTTTAGTTGCGTTTATTTATAGTGAGTTTAATGTTGTAAAATTTTCGAAGGTAGATTTTTTTCGGGTAATTTGAATCATGTTGGGCATTTATTAATCTTGCAAAAAAAATAATTTTTATCATGTTTTAAGGCGTTAGTAATAAGTGTTTATGGTGTTAATAATAAAATAGTCTCTAATAAATTATTATATCATACATTTATTTTATTGTAAGTTATTACAATCTTTACGCGCGGCTTTTCGATCATGAAATGGATTTTATAGCTGCTTATTCCGGATAACGAATTGATAGGCCATGGATCTCAAGTCTCGTTAAAAAAGCCGTAGGTAGAATTTTGCTTTCACTATCTCGATTTGTTCAACATCACTTTTTATCTTTTCATCGTATAAAATAGAAATGTACACCATATGACACTTGCTAAGTATACCACACACTAAAGTTCTATCTTAGTTTTATATCCAACAAAAAGCGACTAAGAATCTGTTAATCTTTTAATTGCTTTGGACGAGAATTACTCGCGTGACGATATTGCTCGTCAGAACGCTTTGGAGTTAACTTGGGCCGCAAGTTTGTCAAGCAAATCTTATCATAATTTGACTACAAATATGATTAAAAATCAAGATTGTTTAATCAACAGCAACTAATAATGTTTTATTTTATATTAATATTTGAGATAAGAGGAGAAGTAAAAGGGAAAAATGCATAAAGAAAAAATACTAATTTATTTGAATTGTTTTTCTGTGTGATAAATTCAAAAGCATGGAACAACATAAAAAGCAACATTACACTGCTTTCGACTTGACTTCTGAGAGTCTGACTAGTTTCCTTAACAAATGAGTTAACTTGTTCAAAACGTCTGATGGGCGATATCGTCGCGCGAGTATTCTCATCCAAAGCGTCTGACAGGCGATATCGTCACGCGAGTATTCTCGTCTAAAGCAGTGAATGTGTTAAGTAGATTAACTGCAAAATAAAAGTTTATATACTAACCTTACGCTGTATGCGGTACACGTCAAATTTTCAATTTCAATTTGTTATTTAATGACACATTGTGCCACGCTGCCGCTTTGTATGTTATGTTATAGGGCCGCGCCAGCAGCTAGTAATTCCACTGCTCTCCTTAAAATTGTAACATGTAATATTCTAGATATCGCGGTGGTTCTATTTGTAAGAGTATTTTACCTTACCCAAATTTTCTCTAATTTGAAATATTCTTTTTTTTCGATATGAAATTCTTTTAAAACCAATTTTTTTGAATTAGTCTGATACAAAACATTATACAGAGACGCTATCAGCTGATTATTAAAATTCTTTCCTTTTATTACATTGACCACTTATGTAAGTTTTAAGCCTAGTTTATTATATTTATATTTTGCCTTCATGGTTATAGTTATTTTGTTGTTTTGTATTTTATATAGTGACCAATAAGTCAATTTATATACATTCTCTTTATTTTGGACTTTAATTTTAAGTATGGAACTCCATTTTCGCGTTTTACCAACAACGAAAATTGTTATAACTCTTTATTGATTATGACTTGTAATTTTAATTTGTAATCACACTTTTGACCGCCGTTAATAATGATTGACTACTATATTTATGATTGACCACCAGCTATTGTCTTTCAATCTCTGTTTTGACATAATGCGTTTGATCTCGACAAATTATTTAAATTATTTATTTATAAGACTAATTTTATATATATCTGCTTATATAATTTTTTCCATATTTATTATAATATAATTTTATCGGTTTAACTCAACATATCTGATAAAAATTAATTGTAAATAAGTCGAAACGTAATAAACAACTGTTATTCTCGCTTTTAATAAATTTTCTTATTTTACTAAATCAACATCTATTTTTGTTTTGCTTAGAGCCGTGTGCTGTGTAACCTTCATAATATTTTAGCTTTAAAATTTAAAAACATTATTATTATCACTAAATTTATGAATATGACAGATGTCAAAATCAGTGTAAAAGTAAATACATCACATGTAATAAAATATAGTAAATAAAGTATATCTAAGAAATTTGAGAAGTAGATTGCAATAGATAAGGATGTATTTGCATTGAAATCAATTTTTATGTCTTTGATTAAATAAATTTTCAATATCGTTCTCAAATATTATCTTATTTTATTTCCACTTACTTGATTCTGCAATTTGTTAGAAAACAGCCAAAATATAGGCAATGTATCAACTTATCCCTATATCCAACTTTCCCCGGTTTCCCCTACTCGTTAATGTAGATTCACTTCTTGTTCTTTTCATTTTTACTATCCCATTTTGACCCATTTTCTCTTGAATTACATTCTTTAATCGTGCGTATTTATGGATATTTATTAATCGGATAGTATACCGAAGCTAGCTACAACATGGTGGTGGTGATCAAAATTTTATTGATGTTGTGTGAGCTTGCATAATAAAGTAACTAATACAAATTATAGGGGAGACCGAGCCGAAGACGTCACTATTTTTTTAGTGCCGATTTTTAACAACAAAACAAATAATTTTAGTAAAATGTGGTATGCCGTTGTAAAGAGTGAACCTTGGCTACAAAATTTATACGGACATTTTTGGTCTACGTCCCTTTGTTTAACTGGTATAGAGTAAAAACGACAAAGATGCAAAAATTGAAATGTCAAAATTGCCAGGGCGGAGTCGTTACTCCATTCTCGAACTAAATTTTAAATAAAAATTTATAATTCCGATCATGAAAAATGATAGGATACATTTTCTTAATTATTTTTTAATAGAAAAATGGAAACATTAATTAAAAACGGCGGATGGCAGAAAATAATTACAAGAAAAGCGCACACACTTATGTGCTCTACGTTTGCACGAATCGCACTGTTTCTCGTCAGCTCTATTCTGTCATCTCTGAGCACATGCAGCACATATTATCCAAGTTCTCGCCGAAATCCGACCACTGTTGCTTCTTTGACTTTGATTTTCACCGGAAGCCTCCATGATATGGCTTGGTGACGATTTCGCCCCGGACACAAGTTTCAAGTTTGGTCGCTCATAAAATATTAGAAATCAATGAAAATAAAAAAAAATTCACTGGATTCGTGTTCAGCATGCATTACTCTTTAGAATCATTTACTTTGAGATTCGGAGACACAATAATATTTAAGATATTACAAATTGTTGAGGCGCAAAATATTTTACTTTCGACCTCCGAAAACACGTTTGCCTCGATAAGAATCACAACATGGCACATAAACCTCACTAAACTCCGTTGGTCACGTGGGCACCATAAGCCGCGTTTACAGTATTAATGGCGAGTTCACACAACATACAGATTTCGAGATAATTGCAATAACAACTCCGCCCCGGTGACGACTTCGCCCCGGTCTCTCCTTCATAAATCATGCAAGCATAATAAATACATGATACAATAGAAATTACAGAATATAAAAATAAAAATAAATCCATGGCACTACAGCTCGGGAGAGCCTTGGCCTGCATTACTATAGTAATGTGTTCATGACAGGTTTGTTTCATTAGGTGGGTTGTCAGCCCTACTACTTGGGGGGGTGTGTTTTTTCATTATTACATCATGATAGTATTTTGTGCCACTTAGCATTTTGATATCAAATATGTATACAATAAGATTACAATTTTAAGATTACTTTTTTTATAATAAATAAGGACAAAAATAATCTTTTGATTTTGTATTCCAAAACTTAAAAGCAAGTAAAAATTATACGGTATTTTTATCCACAAATAAATTAACTTTTTATAAAAATAACAATTATAGATTGTATATGTGTGTGTATATACATATGTGCATATGTATATGTCATGTGGTCAAGCTTTAGTCATCTTTTTGCTTTAGAACTTTTGTATTTTGGAGTGCATTAAACGTCTCAAAAACAATAATACTTTAGGAAATTTACTGACGCACGATAAAGATTCTTTCCTAATTTTTGTTCTCTAATTATTGAGAATTTATATGTATATCGATTTGTTGTTTTATTCCGATCTCTTTTTTTGAATTAGGTGATTTAACAGAAAATGGGACAGAAACTGCGAAACTAAATTTCAAACTGCTTTTTAAATTTAAAAAACAGTTTTAGAAAACCAAACATTATCAAAGATTATAAGAGATAACTATTTTATTTTCCATTACTCTCTATTCCTTTAAATTTGCTTGTTTACTATACGCGCGATTAAAGAAAGTAATTTAAAGAAAAATCGGTCAAAATGGGATAATAAAAATAAAAAGAACAAGAATTTAAAAAAAATTTAAAACTATTTAATTTAGAAATTACATCAACTGACCAAAACCTATGGTCGAAATTAATAATGTCTCGATGATTGATCCAAAAAAAGTGCTGTGTGAATCTGACAAACCAAGTTGGCTCACAGTTTTTTAATGTTCATATCTAGTCCAGTCGGCAAGTACATTTGAAAATCGACTAATTAGAACAAAACTGCAAAAAATTTTAATCGCTTTGTTTGGGTGTCAGTAATGACATACTAAGTTTTCGACTTCCCCCGTGGTGTGCTTCGGCCGCCATCTTGAAAGAAAGAGGTGAAAAATTTTTACCTGATTTTTTACCCCTTTCTTCCAAGATGGCGGCCAAAGCACACCACGGGGGAGGTCAAAAACTTAGTATGTCATTACTGACACCCAAACAAAGCGATTAAAATTTGTAACGATGCGCCCCTCACGATAAGGCATCGTCCCCGGCCACCACCCGCCGGATGCCGCCCGACCGATCATCCGTCGGGCGAGGACAGGGCGCGGTGCGCCCACATTTTTTTAAACGTTCGAAACGCACCGTGTGCGCGAGGAACCCGCCGCACCGGTGCCTTCCCGCACGACGCCGACGAGCGCCGACGGGAGCCGATCCCCGCCGAAGACGAGCGCGCGGGATCGCGCCGCGCCCACCACCGCGCGATTCGCCTGACGATCGGCCCCCCTCCTGCCGACCTCGCCGCGCCGGGCGATATATGTAAGCCGGCGCGCTCGGCGAGAAGACACTTCGTCTCAGGGTGCGTACTCTCCCGTACAATTTCATCGTTTCGCGTTTCAGCGCTATCTATTCCGTCTTACTCGTGAAAATGGAAACTACGTAGCAAAATTGTTAAGTTGTAATTATTTTATATTGTTACCTACTTGCGAATTCTAACTTACCGACTGTAATCCTTATATCTAGTTATAACTCTTGGTCTAGTCCATGGTGTAAGGATTACATGGTGTGCTCAATTGGTGTCTTTCTTTCTCTAAAATCGTTTCTCTCTCTGCCGCTCACGTCGAATTGTGTAAGCAGTGGTACCACCACTAAAAGTAACTAGAAAATAGGAAATTTGAACGGATTATGTTGCAAACTGCCTCCTGAAAATGTATTGCAACGATAAATGATATTTGAAGATACGTTGTATTTATTAGAAATTATTGAAAAGTATTATTGTTTAGGGCTTCAATGATTTCTCAACAAATGGAAAAGTATTAAAGAAAATTTAAAAAAATAATACTTTGTAAAGCCTCATGTACAAAGAATGTAATAGTATATTAAAATTGCAATACTTCCTTTTTTCGAATGTTTTAATGCTTCTATTTTTTCCTTTGCTGGTTTTGAATGAATTAATGCAAAAAGACAGAATTATTGTCATCGATTAATGGCATGAATAAAGCCTAACCTTTTGTCCGATGATAATGTATATATTAAGTATAAAAGCACTCTAGTATCTTACTGGCTCAAAGGATGTGGCGATAACTTTTGAATGCAGGGGTCATACGTTTGAATCAATTGTTTTTTTTTTATTAATTATTTGTTGCCCGTAAAAGTAACATAACAATTATTAATTTTATATGAAATTGGCGTTTAAAAATATGTATTGGCGAAGTATAAAGGTGCCAATTCATGGGACGCTGAAAAACAGCGTTGAGCGTCGTCACGTGACATCACTATGATGCCAGCGTCAAGAAAGAGAAGTTGGATTTTTCCAACTTCAAGCGTCAAAGCCAAAGCAGCGCGAAGACGCCGAAATTTTGACGCTGTTTCCCTTTTCATGAATTTCAATTGACGCCGGCGTCAATTGTGGTCATGCAACCTTCTTGCCGCTGAAAATGAGCGTCGAGCGTCAGCATGAAAAGGCACCTTAATATAACTAATTATAGGTATACATAATCAACGAAAAATTAAATTATTGAAATTTAATATAATTTATTAATTATTCCAATTTCATGTATTTTTTTTATTCATTATTCTTGATTACATTTCTAATTTCTGTTTCAATAATTGTACCTATTTAAAATTAATTTGTTTACAACACAAGGTGGTACATTAATAAACCGCTTAAAAGGAAAGTCGATACACGAAAATCAGATCTTTGGAAACGTCACACCTTTTACATTTAAAATATTATTACTGATATTTTTGAAGAGAGAGAAGTGATTAATGTTTGTGAAAAGAAATGCAAAGAAGCAAAAATAATTAGTATAACAACTTTTATTTGTAATTGGACTTTTCTTCTGAAAAAAGGTAGTTGAAAATGTTTAATAACAAGAAATTTAATATTATATTTATATAAATATAATTTTGACACATTCTTTCAGTGATGTTAGAGTACGCAGGTAAGTACATTTTAGACACAAACAAACTTGCTATTAATTAAATATTATTCCGTTGTATGTATATATATATACTAGCTGGTTACCCGGGCTTCGCCCCGGAGGACATATGTAATCAGACACGCAAATACTCTCTCTCTCTCTCTCTCTTTTTCTCTCTCTCTCTCTCTCTCTCTCTCGACTATCACCTCTTTCAAACAAAAGCTACACGACTATCTTTTATTGTATGAGCAGAGCTCCGTCCTGTGATCCCACCGTGGCCCCTTCCCTCCCTCTTCGGTTCATTATCCCTTTACGAGTGTCAACACATTGCTCTTGTCTGGCGCATCTGCAGTAATTGCTGTAATTGCGTGATTTTGTTATCTGTACTTTCGTTTTTGCTTCTATTTTGTTGTATTTTTGTTTGCATATTATTCTTTTACTTTAACGCGCAAATTTTGTTCTGATTATTTGTCATTTTTATTGTTATATTATTTTACCTTATTTTATTTTATTTTTTTCTCTCTTCTCTTCTTGTCTATATATATTTTTTCCTTCTGTAAATTGCCATTTTGCCTAAAGTCTTGACTATGGCATAAATAAAACCAATCAATCAATCAATCAATCAATCTCTCTCTCTCTCTCTCTCTCTCTCTCTCTCTTTCTCTCTCTCTCTCCCCCC
>NW_020212560.1:74951-77447 GCF_003070985.1 Temnothorax curvispinosus
CCCCTCTCCTTCCCCTCTCTTTCTCTCTCTCTCTCTCCCTCTCTCCCTCCTCTCTTTCTCTGTCTCTCTCTCCCCCTCTCTCTTTCTCTCCCTCCTTCCCTCTCTCTCTCTCTCTCTCTCTCTTCCCCTCTCTCTCCCCTCACTTTCTCTCCCTCTCTCTCTCTCTCTAAATACAATTCTTTAAAATTCGATTAATTATTTCCCGAAAATTCGTCAAACTTCTGATACCGCTTTCCAAAAAGATCGATAACAAAAAATTATATACTTGATAGCACTCCCCAGGAAATTCAACCCCTACTTTATGTACAATTCTTTGAGATTCGGTCATTCGAAACCGGTTTTTAAAAAGATCGGTAATAAAAAATAGTACACTTTATAGCACTCCCCGGGAAATTCTACCCCTACTTCATGTATAATTCTTTGACATTTAATCAATTATTTCCCGAAAAATTGAAAGAATTAAAAAAACCGATTTCCAAAAAGATCGGTAGCAAAAACTGTACACATTATGGCGCTTGCCGTAAAATTCTACCCCTACTTTATATACAATTCTTTCAGATTCGGTCAATTAATTCCCGAAAGATTGAAAAAATTTTGATACCGGCTTCCAAAAGATCGGTAACGAAAAATTATACACTTCATAGCACTTCCCGGAAAATTCTACCCCTGTTTGATCTACAATTCTTTGAAATTCGGTGAATTATTTCCCGAAAAATTAGAAAAATTAGAAAAACCGGTTTCCAGAAAATTGGCAACAAAAAACTATGCACATAGTGGCATTCCCCTGAAAATTCTACCCCTATTTCATGTACTTTTGGTAAAAATTATTTTAAAAAATTTCGATACCGGCTTCCAAAAGATCGGTAACGAAAAATTATACACTTCATAATACTCCTCGGAAAATTCTACCCCTATTTGATCTATAATTTGTTGAGATTTGATCAATTATTTTTCAAAAAATAGGAAAAATTAAAAAAATCGGTTTCCAGAAAATCGGTAACAAAAAACTATACACATAGTGGCACTCCCCGGAAAATTCTACTCCTATTTCATATACTTTTGGTAAAAATTCGGTTCAGGGGTTTGGGCTGGGCGTTGATGAGTCAGTCAGTCAGTCAGAACAATCGTGAAAAAAACACATTTTACCCCTTTTCATCCCCTTAGGGGTGGAATTTCTAAAAATCCTTTCTTAGTGGATGCTTACGTCATGAGAGGAATACACCCTCCAAATTTCAAGTCTCTAGGTTCAAGGGTTTGGCCTGGGCGTTGATGAGTCAGTCAGTCAGTCAGTCAGTCAGTCAGTCAGTCAGTCAGGACATCTTCCTTTATATATATAGATATATATATATATATATATATATATATATATAGATTTGCAGAAAGAGTATGATTATATATACATTACATTATACACATTACATTATACATTACATATACATTATACTCGTGCAATGACAACATTAGTTTAATTTACGACACTAGTTTCTTCATTTTCTTCTCCTTCTTTCTTCTCTCTCTGTTTACATACGATTTTTTGGCATTTTCTTTTATTCGTATGTACGTACGTGTTCTCACCAGACACAATAAAACTTCATCAGGTAAGGAATCTTTGTACTCAGCCACCGCATTCCTTGTGAAAAAGTACATTTATATAATTACATAACACCACATTACAAATACAAATGTGTATGTGTTTTTATATACTTACTTGTTTACATTTGGAGCTTCTGAACAATTCAAAAATAACGTTGGCACAGCCGATGGTAGTAGGTGACGTTTCTTAACAGGGTCTTTCCGTGCTCGACCTTGATGAAAGGACTCTTGACTAAAATGAACCGAGCATATCCTTGCTGAAAATAATATAATGTATAAATAATAAAACTTAATACATTGTATTAAATATGGCTTTATAATTTTTATTTCAAATTAAAGATTTTCATATTTTGAATTGTAAAATATTTTTACTTATATACATGAACAAAGTGCTAATTTGTTTTTATTATTTTCTGTTCATATTAATAACATTTCATGACATTTTTACTCCATTTGTAAATACAAAATTTGAGGTTATGTTAGTAACTAAAAAATATTATTTTTTATTCATTTTTATTTTTCAATTAATATACTTTTGCACGTTTATGTACAATATCAAACTTACCAAATTCAACTTTTGGTGGTAAAACATAGCCTCCTATTTTTTTCAGCCATCCTTCCCGCATCACTTCATTTTTCGGTAGCTGAAAAAAATTCACAGTTTCCTCACGAACCCCCGTTGTTTTATTCCTACAACTTTTAACAATACACCGCACCATTTTTATTTTAAATTTATATATTGTCGCAACGCAAACAGACCCACTGTTTAACACAAAACAATGTACCGTACTTCTGAGTGGCATAAGCGGCATGAGTGTGACGATGCATGAACATGTGCCAATATTACAACACCAAAAATGTTTTACTTCTAGACGTTGGCTACTCTGTTTACACAATTCGACA
>NW_020212561.1:0-4194 GCF_003070985.1 Temnothorax curvispinosus
TTTAAGTTACCCACCGTCGTCATCGTGAACCTCTAACCTCTATTCACGAACGTAAATTTTCTCTAATTTTACGCCGAATTCACCGATTTTCCTCGTCGCCACTTTGTCGTGTCCTTATTCTGGTAGTCGCTGAGAGGTGTGGTAACAGATATTCATGCTCTCCGTTTCTGATTTCTAACTAACTTTATTATATATAGATCGAGTGTAAATCAACACGTGGTATATAAAGCAAGCCTACGGCACAGAGAGAGCGGCCCGCACGCATACAACAGGCAGGCCAACTTAGTGTATCCTAACCGCGTCATTATATCGATATATGTAGTCGATACACTACATGAATAATTATCGCATTACGATTGCATGAAGTTCAAGGTTTTATTAGTATTTACACTCACCAAACACATACGAAAATACGAATAATTTAAGCAGCGAATTAGAGACCAACGTGAAATATCTTGCCGGTCCATAACGTGTAAACAAATTTCGTGAGAACTTGCAAGAAAAATAAACAGCAAAAGAGTACAAAAAGCAAAAACATATATACATGCATTACAAAAAGCAAATTTACAGCCACCAAGCAACCCGGCCAAGCTGTGTCTGATCCTCTCTAAAGCTAAACTGGAAAGCAAACGTTTTTTATCAATCTAATATGCTCCTGCGACACTTTAAAATATTCGTAAGTGCGTCTTCCACGATAAGTATAACTTATGAGAGACTCAATTATAAATCCGAGGACGTAGAGGGGACTTCATCACCAGCAAACAAACGCAAATAACATGCATTATATGTTTCGTTTGTTTGGCGAAAATTCTCGGAGGACATAAGAGCTAAATGTCGAGCATCAACTGTCATGGTTCGAGCTGTTTCTCCTCTCACCCTCAGACATGATTTAAACGCATATACCTTGAACGTGACTCGGAGAAAGGCAATTACATTTCTTCGTTTTTACGTCTGTCAGCATGGAAAACACTCTTTCGGCATCAGCATTAAAATTTGGAAAAGATCGAATTGCATTTACCAATTTTGTAACCATGGGATATTTAAATTTGTCATCCGCGTCTTCAGTTGCCATTATTGTTTTCCAGGCATTATCAAAATTCAAACTGATTATATGTGCCTTCTGCTCTGATGTAAAATCCAGAACTTTTCGCAACATCTTCTCATTAAATCCGCCCAATCGTTTGGCAACAAGAAGAACATCCTCAACAACGGAGTTGTTTGTTCTGTTCTCCTCGTCTTCTTGCTGCAGAGCAAATTTTGGATCAAAAATCTTCAATTTACTCAGAAAATCCTCTTTGACAAAAAGTCTCCGACGAATTTCTAGTAATTATGCAGTATAGGAGAGGCACCTCCGATGACCTTGACCTTGACGTATGTTGTCAAGGTCACCCTCCTGAGTGACCTTCAGAAGGTTTTAGCCGTCGCTCGTTTTTTATTAAAAAGTTATTAACAAAAAAAAGTTTGGCGACCTCACCGATTTTAATGACCTTGATATATGTTGTCAAGGTCATGACCCCGAGTGACCTTCAAAAGGTTTTAGCCATCGCTCGCTATTCGTTAAAAAGTTATTAACAAAAAAAGTTTGGAAAATATAGTATATATTGCGACGCTTTTTCCCCCGGTCTCGCAATCCGGTGGAGGGCTATCGAGGATTGGCAGCACGCGTAACTAATTCCGACACCAAAGTTGGGCGCCAGGTGCAACGGATTGCACCACCGTACACTATAATCTCTAACCCGATATTCCCGGCAATACTTCCGGGCGTAGGGCTCTTTCAGGGAATTCGGAGAAAGGCGTCACACAGTTAATCACACTCACAAGAAAATAAATAATAATAACAAAATATATATTTAGTCAGGCAGTATCAAGGTGTATAATCGATCTGAGTCTCGTATTACCGCAACAATGTAGGCTAGGCGGACGCACGAATGCCGCAGACGCAATAAATGCACGCAGTAATGTCGACTATGAAACCCCGTAGACTAATGCACGCGAAGTTCTCAACGCAACAGATAAACGCAGACGGACACACGAAAGCTTAACAGAAATAATGACGATTCAGGTATCGCGGTACCTGGCTTCAACACAATGAACTTACGCCACGAGGCCGACGAACCGCTCGCCGCACCTTCGGCAGCTCCTTCAACGCACACCCGGGCCACTTCGATTCCGCGCGACGCAAAAAGTATGGGCGATCTCGCCGAGTCGACCACGCTGGCCGGCGATTGCCCCCGAACACGAAATAAGGACACGTATCGCGGACAATCCCGCGGCTTGCCACGCGAATCCCGAATTCTTTCGCGAGTACGGAGATTCCGCGGCCCCGCGCCGATCCCGTCGATCTTTCCGTCCCGCCAAACACAATATTCGCCGTCCTCGAGGGCCCGGATACGTTACTCAAATACGGGGGCGAGTGCCCTTCAAATTACATGACCACTCGCGGCTCGCCGTTACCCGCACAACTCGCTCCCGTTACGCAAGACCTCACTCTCATTCTCACTCTCGTTAATATGGCCAAGACGCGACACGATGATGAGCTTAAATATGGCCAAAACGCGACACGATTACGAATAAACTTTAGCACAATGAAACGCGGCACAATCACGAATAACGCGATACGATTACTTACTCACGAATAACGCGATACGACTACCTACATCAATTCGACGAAACGCTACATAAACGCGACACGATTACTTCGATTCACACATCTCCACGCCACGCGACTGTCGGCCGTGGCGATGCTCGCGGGGAGGGCGCAAATGGTCTCTAAGCATTAGAGAGCTCACTCTCGGCAAGGCCCTGGCACATTTTCCACACGACTCTACTTTAAGGCGAGCGCAAGGTATCGCACGCTCTAACTCGGTACACAGATATCCTGCGTAACTCCGGTAACCAACATGTGCCACGGGCCGATGCCTCGAGCGAACCCTCTTCTCAAACGCGGGGACGCCAGAGTGGTGACCTTACAATGCGTCGTCCCTTCGGTAGTCCGGGCAGCTTGAAATCCGGGAGATCCTCTAGGCTCGCTAGCCGGCACGACAGTAACGGAAACGATAGCCTGCCGGGATCGCGCCGGTTCCCCGCGCCTGCGCTGTAGCATGTCGCTCGACCGGATTGCCGATCCTAGCGCTTCCTGCGCCGGGGCCGCACGTGCGCCGCTCCTTCCGGGGGCGCCACTCCAATTCCAGGGCGCTCTCGTCGGCGCCTCAGCTTCTCGCGCGCCTCCCTTTCCGGCGGCGCCGCTGCAATCACCTCCGATTCGGCGCGGGCTTTTCGATTCAACCGGCTGTCCGGGCCGCGATGATCGAGTCGGCGTTCGGGGTCAGGCTGGCCGGGCCTCGGCCCCGTCCACCGGCATTCCCTCGGGGTGACGGCCCCAGGGCTGTTCCTTTCCCTGGGCCGCTCCTCGGCACCCTAGTCCGACTGGCATTTCAATCGGAGGGGTGACCCGGGGTCTTCCGGATCGTTATAATGCCGCTGTTGCGACCGAGTGCGTGGTGTATTCCGGCCGGCGACGCTCACGCACTTGCGGGGAGGTCCGGGCGATCCGACTTCACGCCATGTCCCCTGGCCGTCTCCTTAATCCTCTGCCCTTCCTCGTTGCAGCTCCTGGCCGTTACACGCTGACTCCGGTCACCACCGGCAATCCCTTAAAAACTTAACAACTAATTAGACCAATTATTAATACGCAACCGCCCTCCTCTTGCTCTAACGAGGAGGCATCCCCGAATTCCCCTCGGCCGAGCCCGTCCGAGAAGGAGACGCGACTTGTCACGTCACAATATAAGTGCATATATAGGTTAGTTGACGAGCTTTAAACACTTAAATACTTTTAAAGCGCGTCAACTAACCTATGTAGGTTAGTGATCAACGATTTACTGCTTTAAATGTTGTGTTTTGGTAAAGCAGCGACTTTTTCGCAAAATAAAGTATTCTCTGCTTTAACAAAAAGACTTCAATTTATCAACAATTTACTGCTTTAAATGTTGTGTTTTGGTAAAGCAGCGACTTTTTCGCAAAACAAAGTATTCTCTGCTTTAACAAAAAGACTTCAATTTATCAACAATTTACTGGTTTAAATGTTGTTTTGGTAAAGCATATAGAGTTATAGAAGTTGTGATTTTCTTTAAAGCAGGGCACACACACGTATATATTAGTTATTTATGCCTTCCAATACTCAAAATAGCTGCT
>NW_020212562.1:0-1177 GCF_003070985.1 Temnothorax curvispinosus
TCGGGTCCTAAACTTCAACCCGATTTGCCAGTTGTCATTCTCCAGTGGCGGCAACATCGATTTGTGTATACGGCTGATGCTACCAAAATGTATCGGCAAATTCTCGTGGACCCGCGCGACGTGACATATCAAAGGATTCTTTGGCGGAAGAATCCCAGCGAACCTCTGCGTGAATATATGCTGCTTACCGTAACGTACGGTACCGCAGCTGCTCCGTTCTTAGCACTTCGTGTCCTTGAGCAGTTAGTTATCGATGAAGGACAAGCTTTCCCGTTGGCCGTCATCATCCTTCGCAAGAAAAAATATATCGATGAGGTTCTTTTCGGCGCACACAAACGCGGTTGCCTCCGTCAAGCTCGCACTCAACTCATCGCACTCTTAAAAAAGGGCGGCTTTGAACTGCGAAAATGGGCGAGCAACGACTCGGAGCTTTTATCGGATATCGATCCGGCCAATCACGGTCTCGCATGCAATAAAATTTTGCAAACTGATGAACATTTAAAGATTCTCGAAATTAGCTGGAATCCCGCGCGAGATGTGTTCCAGTATCGGGTCGCGATCGAAGCTCACATCCCGAAAACGAAACGAACAATTCTCTCAATGATCGCGAAGTTGTTTGACCCGCTCGGATGGGTCACCCCCGTCATAATTACCGCGAAAGTTTTTATGCAACGATTATGGCGTCTCAAGCTCGATTGGGACGACGAACTTCCTCCCGACGTGTTCCGCGATTGGCAGCTTATCTACACGAATGTATCCGCGCTTAATGCAGCTTCCGCGTTGGACAGGGCAGGAATCTGATTCCGTTCGTTGTGAGTTGCACGGCTTCGCTGATGCATCTACTGTTGCATACGCAGCCGTCGTATATCTTCGCGTAGTATCACAGTCGGGCAAAGTAACAATCTCGCTTCTCGCGGGAAAATCTAAGGTAGCTCCGATAAAAACGATGAGCGTCCCTCGGTTGGAGCTCTCTGCCGCGTTATTATTAGCTGATTTAATGGAATTTGTTCAAGAATCGATCGCGGTTGATGTCGTTGCGCGATATTGTTGGAGCGATTCCGAAATCGTACTCGCATGGTTGAAACGGCATCCGTCTCATTGGAAAACTTTCGTTGCGAATCGCGTATCAAGAATTCAATCGCTTCTCCCGAACGTGACATGGCGTCACGTAGCTACC
>NW_020212563.1:0-5713 GCF_003070985.1 Temnothorax curvispinosus
AAGGAAATCTCGCAAACCCAAAAATTCTTATTTAGATAAAACTTTACCTACATATAAAGGGAGTAAGTGGACAAATTTAGAAATGTTCAATTACGGTCCAAAACGATTCTAACGGATGAAATTACCTGTCCATGAGCAGCTTTTTGCTTTTCTCGAAAAGTATTTTAGATATTAAAAAATATTTTGTACAAAAATTTCATGGTAAGACGTTGTTAAATAAAGATGTTCTTACCATAAAACTTTTGTATATAAAACATTTTTTGATATCCTGAATACTTCTCGAGATATATCGAGAAAAACAAAAAGCTGCTCTACATATGAGAAATGGTTTCATCCCTTTATATTATAGCATCGTTTTTGAGTCGTAACTGAAAATCTGTCTAATTACCTCTATGTGTACAGTTTTATTTCTCTATGTGTGTAAAGTTTTATCAAAATTAAAATTTTCCGGTTCGCGAAGTCCTCTTCTTAGTAATATAAAAAACAATATTAGATGCATTAAGAAATTAAAAATTTTTTTTTAAAATTACTTTTTAAAAATTATTTTAATGTGATTAAATAGCGAGGTGTTTTTATCATAAACTACTGTTGTATAAAACATTTTTTGATATGTTAAATGCTTTTTGAGATGTATCGAGAAAAGTAAAAAACTACTATACATATAAGGGATTACAGTTTCACCTCTTTCGTTTTTAGGCCGGAACTGAAATTTCTAATTTCGTTTATCTACTCCTTCCGCGCCTACATGTGTATAACGTTTTATCAACATCAGAATTTTCGAGTTTGCGAGGTTCCCTTACTAGTAGCTAATTAAGTTCTTGGTTAATATTAGTTTGTCTAAATCTTGTAAGTTAAGAAATTCGCTTATTCATGCTCTTACCCCTTTATTCGCTTACCCCCTTTTAAATTCGGCATTGATTTCTCAGTACCGAAACGGGCGAAATGTTCCCACAAATCAATAATAATCCATCGCACTTTAAGAAATAAGCCATACGCAACGCTGTAAGACTTTCGTTTGTATTTACAATAGACGCGCGGCTAATCATCTCCGCTCGTCTCGGCATGCTTCACTCACAATCAGCTAACAACACGTTTTCACCTCGTCTTCTCGGAACCGTCTCGTATTTTCTGCACGCTCGTGACTCGTGACAGTCATTGACAAAACTTCGATAAGATTAGCGGTTCGCGAACACACCTCGTAGCATAAATCGATTATCTCTTTCAAATTAACTTCGTTTATTACAAGTGTTTCCCTTACGTCTTAACATCTTTCTCTGAATAATGTATTTTATAACTTTTCATTTCTTCATGTTTGATTCAGGATCGAGTTATAGAAATATTGTAATTGTTCGTGTTAAACGGACTAATTTGACAGGTGGATTACGCTCTTCTATCGAAGTCTCTATTAATGATCAATTTCGCGATAGTAACATGCGCGATGAGTTGTATAAGTCCATGCCAACTGAAATTAATGAAAACCCCTTTAGGCGAGCATGTTGCATAATACGACAATCACAAATCGGTCGGTTTGAAATTATCGTCGTGATATCGCAAATGCGACATATCGTCATATGCTGCGATAAATAATTTAAGTAGACTACTAATCGATATCGTACAATGCGTTTATAATTCATTGCATTCGCGCATTGTTGCGCACAATTATTTCGATACAGTTGGAATTGTCAAGTCTTTCGATTTTATCAGCCGCAAATGTTGGAATTTTATGTCCACTTTTCGTTTAGAATCTATTAAATTTTTCAGAGCTCTTTGAAGAGCTTTATATTTTTAATATTAGATTTTTTTATCTTTTGTAATTAAAATGTATGCCGTGTATGCGCTTTCCATCGAGCCATCAATTCAATATTTTGCAGTTATCACGCAGTTTTATAAAAATAATTCAAACGAAAAATATCTAATTGCTGGTTAAAATTTTTTATATTTAATATAATTTTAATCGCAAAAATGTTATGTTACGTAAAAATTTGTTATGTAAAAAGTTTGCAATTTGTAAATAAATTGTGATTTGCTATAATACAAGTACAATATTTATTTTATTCAAAACACTATAAATATATTAGAATAATCTTTTAAAAGTATTTGTAGTGGAAGTCAATGTTAATAATATTTTCATGATCAAATATTGATTCTATAAAAAGATTATGAGTTAAGCTCTTAAGGATCAAATAATCGTACATTGAATCCCCCATACTGATTTTTAATATCCTCAACCGTAATCAGGAACCTCTGAAAAAATTCTTATACATTTAAATTATAAATTAAAAATTACAAAATTCTAATTATACATTATAACTTTTAAATTCTTTCGAAAATATAAAATTTTAACATTCTCTGTATCAATTTTGCTAACTTAAATTTTAGTTTATATTAAGAAAAACTCTTAAGAAAAACGCTTTAAATAAACAATTAAAAAATGTTTAATAAATTGTGACAGTAATTCATAACTTTTCCATAAAATAACAGATCTGTTACTTAATTACATTATAAACATTAACCTTTATAACAAATTCCGTTTGAAGAAACTAACTGAACTGACTAAACTAACTATATATAAAGTCCCCTTTTAATAACATACATTTAATTTCGAATGGATTAAAATTTTGTCAATACGTCATATATCACAACTTTGCCACGATAAAGTACGATTAAAATATCCTTTTTTACAATTTTAAGCTTAAATCTTCCAAAGTTGTAATATATATGAAACAGTTCGGAGGTCAAAACTGTATTTAATACAAAAAAATTACTAAAAGAGAAAGTGATTATTTTTTCTTTCGTGAGCTTCAATAAGAAAATGTTTTTTGTTATACTATTATTCTATCGTATTCATTACATTGAAAGGACGGTCTTATGAACGCTTTATAAAGTGCCTTGTAACGACGAACGTACCACTTTAACAGTGTCCAATTAGTAATTAATATCTTTTTAAAATCAGCATTTTTGTAATCGTTCGCATTTTCGTGAAGGGTGACAATGCGGAATTTACTCGTTTGCCGGAAAAGTTTTGACAATCTCCAGGTTGGAATTCTGCGAGATACTCGCGCGGATAGTTGAAGGCAATCGCCATTATCGTGATTAAAATAAGAAATGATACTGACTGAATCGTTACGTCGCATCGCGCTGCTCCGCATCGCTGACCCTCCTCGAGACGAGAAAACTCGGGGGAAACGAAACTAATTTAAAACGCGAGCCAATCTCTCGCTGGAGGCGTTATTGATACACGTGCACTCTTTTGAAGAGGGTTAGTTAAGAGAAAAGATCTCAAATTATATAGCTTCAAAGCATTATCTAAATAAGACTTTGTAAGGGTTGTTTGTATTTTTCTATCAACAGCTTAATTTAAATAAGTCTAACTGTCTATTTTTGAAGGGTTAATAAGGCTCCTGCCTACTCACTGCTTCTGTCCTTGTTTGATGACATCAGAAACAAGAAATTGCTCGAGAAATCGCATACCAAAAATTCTTGCGATTTTACGGTAAATAAAAAAAAAGATGTATCCATAAAACGCAATTGTAATTGATTCAGCACTTTTGTAAAATATATCAAACACTTTCCTTTGGCTTTAATAATCACTAAACAGCCATAAAATTAACGTAACGTGTAACCTTTTTAACCTGTCTTCTTTCATTTTTTATTTTACAGCTATTTGTTGATTATTTGAACAAAAGAAAAAGTGCTCGGTATATTTTACAAATGTGCTGAATCAATCACAATTGCGTTTTATGAATGTATCTTTTGATTTCAAAACTACAAGAATTTTTGGCATGCGATTTCTCGCTTCTGATGTTATCAAACGAGGATAGAAGCGGCGAGTATAGGCAGGAGCCTTAAGTCATTGCAACCAGTCGAAAGATAAATAAACTTAACAATTTTTTTT
This sequence comes from Temnothorax curvispinosus, assembly GCF_003070985.1. Classification (NCBI taxonomy): domain Eukaryota; kingdom Metazoa; phylum Arthropoda; class Insecta; order Hymenoptera; family Formicidae; genus Temnothorax; species Temnothorax curvispinosus. The sequence goes on from NW_020212563.1 coordinate 3,896, forward strand.
AATTACAAAGAAATGTAAGCATTAATGTTTGTAAAAAATTAAGTAGTAATTATAGTAAAATTTGAATCAAGTAAGAGTCTTTCAATAAAAATCTATACATTTTTCTTTTTTTACGTTATCGTTTTAGAATATGCTTTCAGTTTATGGCTTTCTATTTATCGGGCAGATTCATCGCAGATAGAATGTAACGACATTGAGTCGCATGAAAATGATACTTAAAAGCTGACGCGGCATGCGCTCGCGTATTCTATTGTCTCGCAGAAGCAGAACGTATTGTGGCGAAAATTTTGCAGGAATCCGAAGCCATATTGCGAGCGTCGCATAAAGACCTCGCGACCCGTCTTCCGATATCCATCTCCATCCTAAAGGCGCAACGGAGGCGGTGTAGAGTTACTTTGTACGAAGGAACCTATCGGAGATATTGAAAACGCCGAAGCCTCGGATTCTCCTTGCAAGACGATGACGTCGACGACGGCGACGGGCGACGCGTTTCTTACCCGAAGCAACCCGGGGATCGATCGAACGTAATATTTTTTGGTTATCATTGGTAACCGGAGCGGTTCCCAGTATGGCCATCCGAGCCCGTCTATAAAAAGTAGACCGCTAACTCGCCTCGTAAATTTGCAAGACATAAATACGAGACTCCTCTGTTTAACCGCACAACCGCGCTGGCTACATTATAATTGCAACGCGCATATTCGCGCGCGATATCATTCTTTATGCCGGTCCGGCAAAGTATGTATGTGACAGGTGTGCGACACCGATTGATAAATTCGTTTCTTCGACAGGGAAGAACGTCAATCGGCTTGAGCTTATTCTCTCGCACATACGTACTCTCCGTCGTGCTATATTTGTTTATAACGTTATTTATTCTAACACGAAAGAAGAAAATCTTTTTTCAAAGATTTACGGTTGCACGCGACGCTATATTAGACAGGTAATCATTCGCGGCGTGGACAAAAATAGAGACTTAGTTCATTCTTTTTTATTATTTAACGTGAATTATCTTTGTGGTTGTTCTGGTTAAGCAATTCACGCCTCTTTCACTCCGGATGATTCATCCGGAGCGGTCATCAAGAGTGAACCGTGCACATTGGTTTTTATAGGATAACGTAAAGGCACAAGGAGGGCTTTAAGCCGAGTTAATTAACGCATTATAGCGGATATGCCGTAAGCCGCTGCGCAGACTTTTTTGCAGACTTGCGAAGTAAAACATGTACTCGTGTTGGTACAACGCCTTGAGAGATTACTAAAAAACCGTATGTTAATTAATCACTAAACTATTAATTATACTCTGTAAATTTTGCAACTAAATATATATATATATATATATATATATATATATACACATATATATATATATATATATGTCGAATGATTTCAAGTAATATCAAGAATACAAATTAAAAAAAAGGTAATTTAATTATTTTAAAAAATAATCACAAAGATAGAAATAATTTTTTGATAAACTAAGAAAATCGGCAGCTAAAAAAAATTTACTATCTCGAAACGTAGTTTCACAGAGAGAACGGGTATTCAATCATCCCTCTTCGTATTTATAGTTATAAAAGGTATCTCAATGTTGTTAAGGGTGATTCTCGGTACCACCAAGAGCGCTTATTATTCAACATTTGACACGTAACTTCGTTTCACCGACAAAGGGACTCGACATGCCCCGCCAGTAGTGAAACACACAAAAGTAATTCTTTCCAGGTTACAACCCCATCGTCCTGCATCCATCGAAATGTAAATGCGAGATCCCTGTTCCAACTTTGGCCGTCATGGACGTGATGGCAATTACAGCCGTTACATATACCC
>NW_020212564.1:0-11161 GCF_003070985.1 Temnothorax curvispinosus
GTGTGATCCACGTACCCGGAGAGTGACGTCCGGTCACAACCTAACCTTGGAACCGTACGTTAAAACGTCCGTTCCCCAGATCAGTCGCGAACCGAGCCTGGACACCTCGAACATGTCGCAGGCGAGGAACACCACAGCCAGGGAGCAGAAGGAGCCGAGAGCAGCTACACCGGTACCTGAGAAGTGCAGCCAGGTAACCAGGGAGCTCGACAGCGGTCTTTGCGAGGCAGACAGCCAAATAATAGCGGAGATCCTGACGCAACAAGCCGACGAGGAGGTCAGCAGACTGTTGGAGGTGGGCTCACAGCCCGCTGGACCACCCGGATGTGCGGAAGTACAGAAGGGGCAGCAGCCTGACGCGGCCGAATCACAGGTCATGGAATTCGAGCGTTTATAAACAAGTGATTCTTGTGATTTGTCAAAGACGATTCATTTTACTTTATTTTCATTAACTTTTGTACGAATTCTTTTAACTTTTGATTTTATAGTAACTTTTACGAGAACACACTTATAGGATTAAGCAGGGTTCACATTCCCGTGAGATTCGAGATATTATATTACTCATTTTTATTTTTATATCTATTATTACTATTGCATGAAGTAGCACGGCTACACTTTCGTTACACTCTATACACTTACACACTACAATTGTGAACACACATAAAAATAAACCCTTTTATTTATCCTTACACTTTAATCCAGTCATTCACCTGTCATTACTTGAGATATTAAGCCAGAGGGCACAGATTTAGATTAGAAGATGGACTCGGACAAGTTCCGAATAGTTGTATTAACTTTCATATTTATTTTGTTCGCCATAGCGATAGTTTCAGTCCTACTGCTAGTGTATTCGCATAAAGCCGGTTCACAATCATATTACTTACCGTAGAAACAATCAAGCATGAAGTTTTCGGAATACCTAGTGGTCGTTACGATTATATTCGTACCGTTAATTAGCAATTTTCCAGATCCGTACTTAGTTTTTGTTCTATTTACACTTTTCACAACATACATATTGATTTTAAACAATCCCGCAGGGGAATGACACACCTTCACCTTTGCGACATACCATTACACTCTTTACACTCGTAGCGTTGAGAACATAGCATGAAAACAACACCGATAGAGGTGATACACTTCGCTACACTTTCCTACACTTTCCTACACTTCATACACCAAAGCGTTACCAGTGAGAGCGCGATATGAGCCAACATAGGCGTTACACTTTTCATACACTTTACTACACTTTTTTACACTTTACACTTGAGCGCGTTACCAGCGAGCATGCGATACGAGCCAACATAGGCGTTACACTTTTTATACACTTTCCTACACTTTATTACACTTTACCCTCGAGCGCGTTAACAGAGAGCGTGCGATACGAGCCGACACAGGCGTTACACTTTAATTACACTTTGATACACTTTCTTACACTTTATACACAAGCGCGTTACCAGTGAGCGTGCGAACCGAACCAACGAAGGTTCTACACCGAATTACACTTTAATACACTTTTATTACTTTGATATTTTACTTAAAGCCATATGGATTCATTCCAGGCGTACGTTTATATTTTATTACACTTTATTGCAATTATGCTCATTTTAATCTACACTTTGTTACACTTTTATGTTTTTTTTACACTTTGGCACGGAATTGAGCCATTTTGACTTTGTATTCTTTAAATTGATAACTTTTTAACTTTCCCTGTCGATATTAAGACAACTTATGTATTATTTTTTATGCATGCGATAAATTAAGTCGCTATTATGATACTTACCTTATTATATACTTACCGTTGATCACCGCCGGTGACACTAAAAGAAACGATTCCTCAAACGATCCGGGACACCTGAAACAAAAAGAAAAAGATTAATTACAATTGCGTTTAACGCATACTTACCTGGTTTCGTAGGGATTCGTCAAAATGACTTTCATACGTGGAGAGTCACTCGGTGCAAGCCTAGTGACTCTAAGTCCGCTTATGCGAAGATTCGCGGTGCAGCAGCGCGATTGGTTCACGCGCGGGCGATAGCCAATTCGCGTCTTTGCACCTAAAGGAGCGGCATCTCGCTAAAAGTGTAGATGCCGAGTCAACGAGAACGACTCGGCACAGTTCGAACTACACTTTTAGTGTTCGAGGAGTCGTACCAGCTACACCGCAGGCACGACTAGCCAATGACAGAGGTTGGCGCCCGTTTGCGCGTCACGGCGCATGCGTCGCGCCTAGGTGGGAGAACCACACCCGTCCCTCGTGGACAGTTCGCCGTGAGATATCGAAGCGTCAACACATTGAGCGTTGCGCGTAACAAATTCGACTTCGGCTTGCTTATCCCGTATACCGCCTACAATAAGCGCGTGTGATATTTCATCGCGGATAGTCCGTTGCGCGATTACGTGGCGTAAACCTTGCGTGACAAAACACGTGTCCGCCGGCTAATCCCGTTGATTGCTTGCGCTGTTAGCGTGAGTTATTGTCGAGAGAGAGATTATTAAAAGCGATTACGCGATCCGGGATATCAGATCCTCAAACACGAGAGTGATAATTGTAAGCGAGACGGCGGTTCGAGAACACTCGACGTACGATACGCGCGATCGAGCGAACGCGTCCGTTCCTACACGGAGATTGCTGTAGTGAGGAGAATAATAAATTGTTAATCATTCTATTACTAAAATAAGTGATTTCAATCGTGATCCCAGTGAAATTCCTATCCATACGTCCGGAATTACGCGTCGTTATATCAGGGCGTGGTCGACGACCTTGAACACGTTCGCGGCGCAGTACACGGCGGCCATTAAGCTGGAAGGAAGGAAGGGACATAGCAACAGCGAGAGGTTTCTGTATTTGAGCCTTAAAATACAGTGGCGACCGTATAATTCAGCCCAAGTAGTAAGTGGCTATATTTTGATTTTTAACATCATCAATCGTTGTTCCGGTTACAACCTAACCTTGCAGCCGTCCGATGACCGCGACCCACCGGGAGCGACCAGAGGCATCATGATCTCGCCGAGGACCGGGGCGGCGCTGACCGACGCGTATCACCTCGGTAGAGGGATATGGGCGACTAAGCCGGTGCCAGCTAAACGGCCCATAGTCGAGCTGGAATGCCAGCGACCCGGATCACATGACAGGCGGTCGCATGGCGAACAGCCCGGGACGAGCGGCCAGGAGGCCGCTTACCAGACGCGGAGGACGTCGGGAACCGAAGCGACGCCCAACGCTACGTCAAGCGAGTAAGCGCAAAGCGCTTAGCGACCCGGGATGGAGATACAGCTCCACACGCAATGTACATAGACACGTTAGTTTATAGGATATACATTGAAACATGTATTAAACAAATAAAACGCGATGACTCCGTCGGTATCAAAATGAGACGCGAGCGTTTATTATTTAGATGTAAGTATAGCGAAATAGGATAAGCACCAAACCCTGATAAGCGAAATTAATTTGGCTACAGCCGTATAGAGGAAAGGAGGTTAAGTGGCAAACCGGCCAATCCATATTGATTTAGTTTCTTTTCTTTGTGTTGTCATGATTATTGACCGCATACGCGGATGCATGAGCGTGAAGACGCATCGCGCGACAGCGAACAAAGGTTGAGTTCGCTGTTCGATAATAACGGATTCCGCGGAGACCAGGGAACGAACGCGAGGTTACGATACAGCGAGTCGCGATGAGTTCCGAGCGCGATAGTGCGAAGTGGCGTACCGACCACGAGACCGGGTCAGTAGCTTAGGAAAATGACGCACGAACGCCGCGGGCTATACTCAGCGGGTTATGATGAGTAACGAGCGCGATAGCGCGAACATGCGAGCCAACTACGGGACTGGTTCAGCAGCTTAGGAGCGCGATGCACAAACGCCGCGTGTTTCGCTCAGCGTGTTGCGATGAGTTTCGAGCGCGATAACGCGAACTTGCGAACCAACCACAGGACCGGTTCAGCAACTTAGGAGCGCGATGCATAGACGCCGCGTGTTCCACTCAGCGAATTGCGATGAGTTGCAAGCGCGGGAGTGCGAATTAGCCGACCGACAACGGGAGCGGCTTAGCAACCTAGGAGCGCGATGCATGGATACCGAGTATTTCCCTAAGCGAGTTATGATGAGTTCCGAGCGCGGTAGGGCGAAAGCGCCAACCGATGATGAAATCGGCTCACCGATGCAGCAGCATGACGCGTAGATCCAACGCAATCCATTTAGCGAGTTTCGCTGCGATCCGAACGCGGTAAAGCGAAATAGCCGACCGTAGGCAGGAACGGATTATCGATGTGGAAGCACGAAGCGGAATTGCCGGGTAATGTATCTAGCGAGTTTCGCTGCGATCCGAGCGCGGTAAAGCGAAATAGCCGACCGTAGGCAGGATCGGATTATCGACGTGGAAACGCGAAGCGGAATTGCCGGGTAATGTATCCAGCGAGTTTCGATGCGATCCGAGCGCGGTAACAGCAGAATAACCGACCGTAGGCAGGATCGAATTATCGACGTAGAAACGCGGAGCGGAACCGCCGGGCAATATATCCAGCGAGTTTCGATGCAAGCCGAGCGCGGCAAAGCGAAATAGCCGACCGTAGGCAGAATCGGATTATCCGCATAAGAGCGCAATGCGGAGACGCCGCGTAGTCGATCCAGCAATAACAGATGGGTTCCGAGCGCGGCGAGGCGAAGAAGGCAACGCGAGGTGGAGGCAAATCATAACCGTAGTAACGATCCCGCGATAAGATTTAGCATAGGGAATCGTAGCGAGCGGAAACATGTAGAATCTCCTGGATCGTTCCAAGAGTCGATTAATCGAGCGTAAACATGTTTGTGCGAAAAGTGAAAGCGAGCGGAATGCGGAAGCATTTGCGATACTGCGTAGCGAGCAAATACAGATGTTGGCCAGATGTTCGGCCGTGAACAAAAGGTGTTTGCGCGCGAAACAATAAGACCATTCACGAGGCTATTGACACAGCTGCCGATTGTAGGCACAGGTGTCCGGCGATGGCGACAAGTGGGGCGATCCCCACTCGATCGAGGTGGGCCAGCCGAGCCGAGGAATCGAGGAATTCGTCTCTCGGCTCTCGATGCGAACGGTCCTCGCATCGGAGCACTCGTCTCACTTAGAAATACTCAGCGTATAGTGTTGGCTTCCTGTAGTCAAGAGCATCGGCATAAGATAGATAAATTAAATCTCAACGCGTGCGCTAACAGCGAGCGAGAACGAGAACGATCCCGCTTAACGGGGCGTTATACCGCGAGTCCATGTAAAGTAACTGAACAAAAGAGAAATAAATTATAACTTAACTCTTGTTACGAAAACATACGTGTGACGACTATCATTCAATCCGAGACAACCTGCAAAGACTTACCTATCCTAAATCGGAATCTCGCCTGTCGGCCGCCCGAAATCCTCCATCGACGAACACGCACAGAGGCTGAGGCCCAGCCAAGCGGTGCTGTCCAGCAGAAGTGAAGGAAGTCCCTTGAGCGGAGAGGTCCAACAGGTCCAGCGGGTCGATCCGGAGACAGATGGGAGCTGAAACAGAGTCGTAGAGAGGGGAATTAGCAAAGTCAGCGAAAGGTTGGTCATTTATCAGTATCTTTCTCGATAGGCCTAGGTTAAAATCAAGTGGCGACCGTGATAATTAATGATCTCGAGGGCGTGTGGTTAATGTCGATCCTCCGTCCGGCTACAACCTAACCTTGAAATCGTTGGCTGAACCACCGATTCCAGAGTCGACTCCTGAGCGAAGCGGCGGAGACAGCCAGCCAGTCACGGCGGCCCAGGCGAGCGAAGCAGCGCGGGGCATGGCGGAGCCGTCGACCGAGCCAGGGGAACCGGCCAACCAGGGGGTCGAGAACGTGGAAGGCGAGGTGGATTGTAGTTTTGAGAGTGTGGCCAGCACTCAGATCCTATCGCCCATCGAAAACATAATTGCCGGAGCGATACCCTTCGATCAAGGACAGCCAAACGAGAGTCAGCCCGCTGGACACGGCGAGGCACGACGAGAGGATCATCCGACCATACAGCCCGCTGGCATAGGCGAGGCGATTCCCGTAGTAACCGGGCAACCGAGGAGCGCCGGGGACGAAGACATCAACTTTGGCCAGATGAGCCAGAAACAGGCGACGGACATGTAGAACAGTTCCGTGCGCGTTTAGTATTAAATATTCATGTAACCTTTATAAAGATATATATTTGTTTGTTTGTTTTGTATGACAACCCTTTGAGAGCAACACGCATGTGCAATTCAACGCCAAAGAGCGATACCGCGACAAGAGTCGTTATTTTATGTTATTTTCTTTTATTTTATTTTATTAATTACATTATATTAATTGTGCATGTCGAAATATATGATTATCTACCCGATATCCTAATTCATTCCATACCTACCACAAAACATATTAAATTCACATAAAGTAATTCAGTTAAAAACATTAGAGTCAAATAGATTCGTTAATTATCAGAAGTATGAAAGTAAGTTTCGCAAAAGAGCCAATCACAGGCCAACGTTCCATTATAGACTCAGACAAGTATAGAATCATAGTTCTTGCATTCATATTTTCTCTGTTTGCTATTTCAATAGTTTGCATATTACTGCTAGCGTATTCCAAGGTTGACAAAGCCATTCCGTATTACCAGGCATAAGAAAGATTCAAAGTAGCAAAGATGAAGTTCAAAGAATACCTAGTGGTTACCCTTATCATATTCCTACCAATAATAATTAACTTTCCAGACGTTCAAACCGTCAGTATGATTTTCACCCTTTATACTTTATACATTTTGTTATTGAGCCTCGAGTTAGATCCCAGAGTGATCCCCGAGGACCCTTAATCCTACACACGCATGATTTGCGACAGCGAGTGCCGAGAGCACGAGCGAGGGCCAAGCGAGCCCATACTTAATTATTTTGTATTCATTTTCAATGTTTTATAATTAGTTTAACAGTAAAGGCATAATGCCGAATAGCGAGGACCAATGGGACTCATCCCGGTCTATTTTATTAAGAATAGCGCTAGTTGCGTTAGATTTAACTATTTTAAGTATTCTCGACACAGCGATAGCCAATAGGAGCGATTCCTGGCAATTCGACATAGTTTTACAGAGTTTCAGATTGATTTATGATTTTGCAAGGCCAAGAGCCAATGAGAGCGCGAGGCGCAACTTATTCCGATGAGCGCGACGGATCGACCAATAGGAAGCGAGCGTAGCTCCGCGAAGCAAGAGAATGTCGTGAAGCGCGTAATTGCATTATATAACTTCATTTACGTTTATTTTAGTTTATTCCCTGTCGAGACAAGTACGATTAATCGTATTTCATGCAGCGTAATGCATTATTCATTATTTTATATACTTACCGTTCGGATACTTACCGACGATGTTCACCAGTCCATTGATTGGGCGAGACGATCTTGCGAAGACCCGGTACCTGAAAAAAAAGGAGAATTAATAAAAATTGATTCTAGTAATTACGCTATTTACCTGGTTAAATAGGGGAACGTCAAAGAGACCATTTTCGGTCACTCGGAAATCGTTCCGAGTGACTTGCCGCGAGTTTGCACATAGTGCAGATTGCGACGGCTGGCATTGGTTGCCGCGTCAGCAAGCGAGAGCCCATGTCCGCCGTTGCAACGCCAATGCAGTATCTCAGTTAATTCTTGAGCTGAGCCAAAAAGATCGGCTCAGCCAATAGGATAAGCGCCGAAGGGATCGTGTCGCTCGTCACCAAGCGACGCGATAGGTTGAATAGGAGAGCGCGCGAGATTACACCGTTTCGCGCGTGAAAGCGAAGCAACACGCCTGCGCAAGCATGAAAGTGGGGGGATGAGGAACGTTCCTCCCGGAACGCGAGAACATCGAGGCGCGCACATCTTTCGAGTGTCGCGCGACAATACTCGATCCCGTATGCTTATCCCGTGGCCGTATACGATAATTACGCGACTATTAACCACGCGTTAACCGGTATTAACCGAGATAGCTCGAAACGACGGTACTCAGTGTTCGTTAACGATCGACGCGAGTGAGCGCGCGATAGAACCTGTCCGTGCATGTACCGAGATACTGTAACTGTGAAATTATTAAACTATTATTTGTTTATAATAAACAAAGAGTGATTATTTGCGACCCCAGTGAATATCCTCTCCGTATTTCCGTGTCACACGTGCGCTTAAACCGGGCGTTGCCAACGGCCTTGAACACGTCCGCGGCGTGTACATCGGCGGCCGCACAGCCAGAAGGAAGGACGGGGCACCGCATAGCAACAGGGTTTCTGTATATTTACCGAAAGATACAGTGGCGACCGTATTTTCTGCCCAAGTAGTAAGTGGCATGTACTTTGATTTTAATATCATTAGTCGTTGTTCCGGTCACAACCTAACCTAACCTTGCAACCGCACGCGCCGGGTCGACCAACCGTTACTGACACGGTGATCATAACCGCCATTCCGAGCCAGAAGTGGGAGCAGCCGGATGAGGACGAGCCGGACTTCGCCAGCCCATCCAGCGGAGAAAGCGATACGGCTGACGAAAGGGGGACATCCCCAGAACAATTTTAAGAGGCGATAAGACGCTCCGAGGACGGAACTTGTACATAGTTATTCGCTTTCATAATAAAGTTATTTAGCCTATCCGTCCGGCGTTAAGATATGCGACAGCGGTCGCCGGGCAGCGGCCCATTTAGCACGTAAACATTATTTTTAGCGATCCACAAATATTTTATTTTCTTTTGCGGCACTAAGTGCCTGGCCCGACCAGGGAATTAAACTATTTTGTTTTGTTTTGATGGGTGCGTAGATCCGCATTAGCACCGTAACAATGATTGGTCGAGCCACACACAATCTTCGACGCGCAAACGCGAAGTTCGAGTAAAACGCGTACTAGGTGAACGAGAGTTGAGATGCCGACTCCTGACATCCTCAGGAGAGGATCATCCGAGAATCAGCGCGATCCAACCGCGTAAACATGGGGTTTGCCAAACATCCGGCAAAACAAGGTAAGGAAGCGCCGTAGCGCTAAATGGCTTGAACTGCCGCCAGAGGGAGGCTTCACCGACCTCTGGAGACTATCGCGAACACGATCCGATCGCGCGAACCTCAGGTTTGCCGGACACGTCACAAAATGACGAACGCGGCGACGCAGCGCCAAAAGGCTTTAACTGCCGCCAGAGGGAGGCTTCCCCAACCTCTGGAGACTATCGCGAACGCGATCCGCCCGCGCAAACACCTGGTTTGCCGGACAAGGGGCTACATGGCAAGCGAAGCGTCGTAGCGTCGCGGCATGAAATATGCATGTTCGGGGGGAAGAACAGACCCTAAAGACCGAACGCGAACGCGATCTGACCGTGCAGACACCCGGTTTGCCGGACAGACTTAATATCGTGAACCGAGCGTCGGAGCGAACTGAGAGTTGATATGCTCTCTCAGGGAACGTCGATAAGACATACGAGTCAAACGCGAGCGAAATCTGACAGCGCAAACATCCGGTTTGCCGGACAGATTTGATATCGTGAACCGGGAGTCGGACCGAGTTGAGATTCGATATGCTCGCTCAGGGAAGGTCGGTAAGACGTACGAGCCAACCGCGAGCGAGATCTGACCGCGCAAACATCCGGTTTGCCGGACGGGTCCGATATCTTGAACCGAGCGTCGGACCGGCGTAAAATTAAATATGCGTACTCGGGGAAGGTCGAGAAAACGCCCGAATCAATCGCGATTGCGATCTGACCGCGCAAACACCCGGTTTGCCGGACAGATAACAAAAACTAGGATTGCGTCACCAGGGACACCTGGTACACCCGAATATCGAAGCGCGATCAAAATCCGACCATCCTAACTGGGGGTTGTCCGGACAGTCCAGACAACTAGTAGTTTCCGACGTCGGCTACAGGAAGTGGGGCCGGAATACGATCAATTAGGGCCTAAAAGGTAGGCATCTGGGTCGCCGCCATCGGCGGACGTTTTAAACACGATCCGGACGTCTTCTCCAGGAAGTCGACGTAGAATCGAGATCAGGGACATCGAATAGACCTTGCGCATAGGTCAGCGCCGTTCAAAGGTCAATATTGTAAAAGCTGAATTGTTGTTACCCGGAAGTCGAAAGAGCGCAACGCATATAGTGTACTAGCGTTAGAAATTTCCATCGCGAACATCTGGCGCACACCTGGTGTGCCGAAACGCGTAAACACCTTTTGTTAAGACGTAGCATGGAAATTTCCAGAGCGGTGAAAGCGGCCGAGACCCATATGGAAGGGGAAAAACTCGGTGGTAAGGAGCCCGAGAGAGCAACGTTTCTCGTGGCAGTCTCCCGTGGGCGCTCGAAGGTAGCAACCTCGCGCGTATTATACCGGCGTATCGTTGAAGAATATTCGCGAACGCGAAACGGAATACGATAATTAAGACTACCTCAGTGTCTAATAACAAACGGGAACGCCCGCCAACAGCGTTACGGGACGTCGATACGAAAGACGTACGGGTTTTCGCGTACCTAAATCGCGAAATCGCACTCAGCGAGGCGTGCGACCGCCATCTTGTGTGGCAATCGTTAATTGTGAATCACCAAAATTGTGCAACTAAAGTTAGCAATAAAAGCAATCGTTATTTGCAAAAATCCAAACGAAAATATCATTACTTACCCGGAAACTTACCTGAACAAGCGGCTGTCCGGCCATCTTGGTGATAGCGTGGTCCGATCTTCAAGGTCATTACAGATTCTACTTCGGAGGAGGCTATTGATTAGGAAACCGTGGCGGAAACCTGAAAAAAGTTGATATTAGTTGTAGTTACGCGGACAGTTCTCGGTTGTCCGGCTATCTCCCAGACGCGTTGATCCTAGACATCGGTGAGCAGCGGTGATCTACGACATCGGCGATGGTGATGAAGCAGCTGTCGACGAAACCTGAAAATACAAGAGAATTAGTGGCGTTTTACTTATATTAATGTCGGGACTTAGCCGATCAAGCGGTTGTCCGGCTATCATGGTTCCACGGATGAGGTAGATGAATGATCGATAGTGGAAACGATTGGCAGAGCATCCCAGAGGAGGCAACCGTGGCGGGAATTCGAAAAGTCAAAGGGTTAAGGAGATATTACCTGATCAAGCAGCTGTCCGGCTAACAGGTATCCCTGGCTGGCCGATTGAGGTCATACCTAGCGGTATCCAGAGCTCAGGCGATGCTTATCGAGC
>NW_020212565.1:0-11883 GCF_003070985.1 Temnothorax curvispinosus
ACGTATTCCGCGTCTGAAACGCCATATCGCTCCGGTCCATTCCGATTCTTTCGCCTCCTCCTCACTGGTCCTCGCCGGTGATGCGTGCGGCTGCAAACTCCCCGTCAGCTCCGGGCGTTGCGTCTCGTCTCGCTCGGGGCTTTATTCTTCCTCGCAGCCGCGCGTGTCGAACCTGATAGCGTGCATCCGCAGGTTCCCTATATCTGGCTCGTCGTCCGTCCACCTCCTGCCCCAATCCGCGTCAGAGGACACCTCGATGACGCTTTCCCTTTCCTCTCTTTCTTCGTCGGTGGTCGTTGCTAGGTATCGGTCTAGAATTTGGCGCCATTCTTCTTCCCCGCTTATCTCTTCCACTGGCGGTTCCTCTCGCCGTTCCTCTTCATCCGTCGGAGCATTGCGGTATCGATCTGCTATTTCGCGCCATTCCTCCTCGCCACTTATCTCTTCCATGGGCGGTTCTTCCTCCCGTAGTTCCTCCCCCGTTGTCGGCGCATTCGGGTATCGGTGGACTACCCTACGCCTTGTTTCTTCACTCCTGAACCCGACCGTTTCTCTCAGTCGGTCCCTCCGATTACGTGGTCTGGGGATTTCCTCCACCTCTGAGTCGTTGTCGATCCTCCTTGCGATAGGTATCTCTCGGATAATTTCGACCTCCTCCCCTTCATTATCCGCATCGAATCCGAAGTCGATCCCGTCTGCGTCCCCTCTCTCTTCTACGCCGCTTTCGTCGTTCGACTCCTGAAACTCACGGTCGTTTTCGTCTTCCGTTTCGACGCCACTCGGTGGGTTTTCCCCTTCCTCCTCCTCCTCGTTACGTTCCGAGCGCTCCCCGTCATTGTCCATTTCGTCTGGAAATTCTTCGTTCGGTTCAGCTTCACTATCTGACTGCGTTTCTTGATATTGGGTCGTTTCTTCCTCGTCCTGACTCTCCGACTCGGGCCCGCTGTGCTGGTTTTCTCTCTCTTCTGGATATTCTGCGTCCTCGTGTCGCTCCCCGTCATTCTCGTCTCGATTTCTTCTCGCTCCCCGCCTGACGTCTCCTCTTCGTCCGACCTTTCCTCTCCCCCCGGGTATCGTTCCTCTTCTTCCCTGAGTAACGCTCTTCGGTGCGGCTTCATCTGTCGGGCGTTGTACACGCCCTTCGTGTGCCCTTCGAGGCTTTCGAGCAGGTAGGCATTGGGCCGTATGACCCGCTGGACTCGGTACGGGCCATCGTACACTAAATGTATTTTTCGCGTTATCCGCCGATTCGCGTCTGATCGCCGGTGTAATTTTACCCACACCTCCTGTCCGACCCGGTATTCCGCAGTTCCGTGCTTTTCCGCTTGTCTCTTGCGTTTAGCCGCCGCTTCTCGTAATCTAATTCGGGCCGCGCCCACCTTCTCTTCCCACGGTGGCTCCTCCGTCACCAACGGTCGCAGTCGTGGGTCCAGGTCCAGTTGTCCGATCTCGCCGTCGTTCAGCTCGCACGGCGCGTATCCCGTCGATGAGTGTGTCGTATTGTTGATCACCGTTTCCGCCCTCGGAACTATTCGATGCCACGCATACTGGCGGTCGCTCGCGTAGGTCCTCATGATACATCCCAATTCGCGCATCACCCGTTCCACCGGGTTGGATTGTGGATTGTACGGGCTCGTTCTCCGCACCCCGAACCCCTTTTCGCGCGCGAATTCGCGCCACCTGTCCGTGAGAAACTGGCCCCCGTTGTCCGTCAGTATCGTCTGGGGTATCCCGATATCCTGAAAGAATCCGTTCTCGAGTGCCTCGGTGATGGTGTCCAATCTCTGATCCCTCATCGGGTACAGTTTGAGGTACTTGGAAAATTGGTCCATTACGACCAATACATATTTCTCACCTCGCGCCGTTCGCGGTAACGGACCGAATATATCTAACGACAGTATCTCCCCCGGGGCCTCCGGGAGGTCATAATATTCATTCCCCACCGTTGGTCTGGTATAATACTTGGTGGCTTGGCAGACGTCGCACGACGCCACCACGTCCCTTGCCACCCGCGCGAAATTCGGTCCGTGGAAATGCCCTTTCATGAACTCCAGAACTTTGTCCGTGCCGAAATGAATTAGCAGCTTATGGGCCTCCTGGGTGATCCGCCATACCGCTCTTTGCGGTAATGCGATCCGATCCCCATGTGGATACTTTATTCTGATGAGGCCCTCGCGCGTGTACACGTTTTGCGGGTCATCCCGCTTCGCGGCCTGTAGCTCTTCTTCTCCGTCCTGCGCCTCTCGTATGACGTCTATCCATGGGGTGGTTTCCGCTCCCTGCCTCGCGTCGTTGATCACCGCGATGCGCTTGTCCTCCGCCTCTCCGTCGCCTGCCGTTCCCCTCCTCGAGAGGGTGTCCGCTATTACGTTCTCCTTCCCCGGCAGGTGGTGAATCTCCAGGTCAAATTCCTGGAGGAACGCGAACCATCTGGCTATTCTCCCGTTGTTGTGCACGCATGTGCTTAGGAACTTGAGCGCTTGATGGTCCGTGTAGACCCTCACGTGGCGTCCCAATAGGAGCGTGTGCCATTTCCTTAGCGCCCATACCAACGCTAGGCATTCCAATTCCGTTACCGTATAGTTGATCTCGGCTCCCTTTAGGCTACGGCTCACATATCCCACCGTTTGTTTCTCCTCCGATCCTTCGACGTACTGGAACAGGCGTGCCCCGAGTCCCGTTCTCGCCGCGTCCACGTACATCCCGAATCGCCATCCCGGCCGTATGAGATAGAGATCCGGTGCTTCCTGAAACGCCCGCTTAATTTCATTAAAGGCGTTCTGTTGCGCTGACGTCCATTCAAATTTCCGTCCTTTCTTCAACAATTCTTCCAGCGGCCGGGTCATACGCGCCATATTTTTTATAAATCGCCGATCCCAGTTTACCAATCCCAAGAATGATTGGATCTGCTTTTTAATTCTAGGCCGTTCGAAGTCAGCGATCGCAACCCGAGTCTCCTGGTTGATCTCTGCTTTCACTTCGTTAAAGGTGTGCCCCAGAAACTTTATCTCCTCGCGCAGAAATTCACACTTGTCGCGGTTTAACCTAAACCCGGTGGCTTCCATTCGCGCCAGCACCCATTCAATGTGCCCCAAGTGTTCCTCGAGGGTGTCCGACGCGATGAGCACGTCATCCAAGTATTGTATGATAAACTCCATCGGCGCTAGTGCTTTATCCATGGCGCGGGTAAACGATGCTCCCGCCGTTTTTAGGCCGAACGGCATTCGTTTGAACACATACGTCTGGCCGTCGAATAAGAATCCGGTATATTGCTGGGACTCGCTTTCTAACGGGATTTGCCAGAAAGCATTAGTGACGTCCAGTGTAGTAAAATATTTCTTGCGACCGATACGCCGAAAAACCTCCTCGATCGTCGGGGGTTGTGCGTGGTCGTTCGTCATGTACTTGTTGATTTCGCGAGCATCCAGGCACAATCGAATGTCGCCGTTCTTCTTGATGACGACCACCAACGGGTTTACGTATTGTGTGGCCTGTTTCGCGATAATTCCCTTTTCCTCCAACTCTTGTAGGTATTTCCTCACTCGTTCTTTATGGATTTCGGGTATCGGGTATGTCTTTTTTTTGTATGGTTTTGCCGAGTTCATTTCGATCCTATGTTTGTAGTGCTTCACTCTTCCTATTCGGCCGTCGAAGACTTTAGCGTGTTGGCTTATGATGTCTTGCAGCTTCAGCGTCGCTTCCTCCACGGTGATCGCGCTCACGATTCCAATAGGCTCGGTGGGTTGCTGAAAACGTATGTTCACCTCCCCTTCGCATTCCATCTTCATTCGGTGCTTCAGCTGGAAGTCTATCCCCAGCACTATATCATACGCCAGCGTCTCTACTATGCAATATTCATGCGTTAAGTCTTCCCCTCCGTACCTTCCCGTGATCCGGGCCTTACTCGTCACGGCTGTCCCTTTCTCGGCGAACGCCCCTCTCAGTCGGAACCGCTTGATCGGTATTACTTCGATTTCCCTACCGCAATCAAGCAATCGTTGGTAGCACTCTCGCGTGATTGCGGTAATCTGAGACCCGGTATCGACCAACGCTCTCACTTTGCTTCCCCCGAAGTCGAGCGCTATCATCGGTACGTTAGCACATTTGATCTCCGCATTTTGCGAGAGCTCCAGATCTCGGTCGATCTCCTCGATAATCTCCTTGGTTCTGATTATGTTCAGCGGCCTATCCTCCGACTCCTGGGTCATCGTACAACACTTTCGCACGTCATCCTCTGTGAGGTTACCGCCACTGAGGTCACTTTCACGCCTTCGTTTTGTCCCCCTACCGACTCCTGTAACCCCCTTCTTGTGTTCACCTATCATCCAGCCGTGTCCGCGCATAACCTTTCGATGCCCTCCGTCCGATTCTTCCGATTCGGACGTCTCTTCCCTCGTATTACTCGTCGAACGACCGATTTCCTCCGCTGCAATGGCCGATAACTTCCCTCCTCGGCCATCCGGCCTCACCGTACGATCAACCTGTCGGTCCACCGCCCTCGCTTTCCCCCTTCTCGGGTCGTTAGTTTTGCCCCACGTGGGCCGAGCCCCACGGCGTTTGGCCTTACGCGCGTCGTTGTCGGGTTCCCCGTCGTCCACTCCACCGCGCTTTTTCATTCCCGGGGTATCAGCCTTTCGCCAGCTGGCCGACTGGGTTTGCGGCGAACTTCTCGTCGCGTCGCGTCTGGCGAAATTGTTTTGGCGTCCATCCTCCTTCGTATCATTGCTTCGGTGGGTAGTCTGACTCGTCCCATATCTCACGCGCTTCGTCGGCTCGCCATTGGTTCTCAGCGCTTCCGCGCGCTGTCGTCGAGCCTCTCGCTCGTTTTCCAAAGTGTCCAACATCTTTATCATGTCGTTGACCGTTTTGGTTATCGGCGGTCTCAGCTCCCTCGCGATGTCATCACCAAAGTGCTCGCGGAGCGCCTGCACCAGCCCCTCATCGTTCATCGGTGCCAGGGTTCTCGCCTGATTCACCATATTCAAGGCATATTCTGTCATCGACATTGTCCCAGGTTTGTATTTGCCAAAATAGATTTGTTGTCTAAAGCGCATTTGCGCCTGGCATCCCCAGAAGTATTGTCGGAACTTATCCTTGATGTCTTGTATGCTCTCCGCCATCTGCAACTCGTGCCACTGGCTCGCCGCTCCTTTCATGCATTTCCCGAAATAGAACATCTGTTCCTCTTCGGACACGCCTTCGTATCTGGCTAACTTCTCGAATTTCTCGAGGAATCTGATAGGGTTTTGTTTGTCCGTTTTCCCTATGAACGTCAACTCATCGAACGGACTTTTGAGCCATCCTCCTCTAGGCAATCTAGCTTGGATCGGTACCATCTGCAGTCTTCCCGCGTTGAACTGATCCTCGTCGCCGTACGCTCGTGAGCTCGTTTTCTCGTCGGCCTGTTCGCCCGCCGGACCACGATCCGTATTCAGTGTTACGACGGAATCTTGTCTGTGCTGCTGCTTTGCGGCCCGTTGTATCTCCATTAGCTGCGCCGTTAATTCTTGCACTTGCGCTAAGAGCCTACGCTCGTTTTCCGTGGGAGTGTCCATCGTTTTCTCCGTACTGAGGTTAATCGCCTCGTATTGC
Organism: Temnothorax curvispinosus; assembly: GCF_003070985.1. Lineage (NCBI taxonomy): Eukaryota > Metazoa > Arthropoda > Insecta > Hymenoptera > Formicidae > Temnothorax > Temnothorax curvispinosus. The sequence continues at coordinate 5,593 of NW_020212565.1, forward strand.
TGTTGCAGTTGCTCGTCCGTCGTGACAATTATGTCCAACGGTATTTGTTCGTCGAGGTCGTTGCGACTCTCGGTATTTTCTTGCACGTTATATGGGTCGTCACCCTGATGATCTTCGTCGTTGGCCGGCCGCTGTTGCGACCTGGTGCGGATCCTCGATGGGGTATGCGTCACCGTCGCCATACGACTGTTTTTCTTTCCGCCTCGCACTTTCGGACCTATGGTGCCGAAGTTCTGGACGTCGGTTGCGGGATTCGATCTTGTCCTGATCACGCCCGTACGTTGTCGAGACGCGTTTGTTTAGACCGTGCGTGCACTACGTTACGGCCTCGCGTTCGTTGTCGCACGTTGTTATGACGCGTCGGATCGGTCTCTCACTGCCCTCGACCCGAAATGATTTTCGCGGCCCTCGTACTATGACGGCTCTATGACTGTCGTACACTTCACGCCCGTACGTTTTCGTGCGATTTAGTAGTGTCGCCACGTCAGTTTGTCGACGCGCGACTTCACACGCTTCACGCACGTTTTTGTAACGCGGTTGCACTTTTTCGTCGTCTGGCCTTGTCGCACTCGGTGCTCGCTATAATAAGCTTTCGTGCCGTGGTACCCTCACGCACTGACGCACTAAGATTTTCGCACTTGTCGTGCCACTTGCTTCGACACCTCGGTGTCCCACGTTACCGTCGGCTTACTCCAACGATGTCCGCGTCTTCGTTACTTGGTGTGCCTCTGACCTTCGGCCCTGTGGTGCCGCGGTATTGGGCGCGATCGGCGGGATTCGAACTTGCCTGTTAACGTCCGTGCGGTCTCGGTACGCTTTGTATTGGTAGCGTGCGCTCGTTGCGTTACGCCCCGCGTCCTTCTTCGCCCGTTGTAATGACGTTGCAGGTCGGTCTCTCTGTTACCTGTCCTCGCTATGGATCGCCTTTTTGTTGGTTATTATTCGCACGTTAGTCTCGCTACACGCGCACTCCGAGTCCATGTATAAGACCCGTGACCTTGAATTTTCGATCATACACGTACGTGTCCTGTCACGGTCGCCATTTAGTTTTAGGTCACGAAGATTTTAACCCCGCCGAAGCATTGAGGTATCTCCCACCTTGGCTGTTCCGCTGTCTCAGTGTGAAGAGCCGCAGGTCCTTGTCACGTGATCGGTGTATGTCGAAGGTTATGTGCTCCTCGTGCTCCTTCACTGTAACCGGACGGTATTACAGGATGCACGAATCAACGCTACGTGTCCTTAGAAATCAACGGTCGCCACTCGGTTTGACCCTTGAACCACCGAGAAGGTAAGTATCGAACGATCTCTCGAATCATTAATTAGACTCATTCTCTTCTTTTTTCAGGTTCCTGCCACCGCTGGATCATCGCCGTCATCGATCAGGATTAACGCTGCCACCGGAATCCAGGATCAACGAGGGACTTCGAGTGATCGACGCCAATGGATCAGGTAAGTAGAAGGTAAGTCCAATTTAATAAATTTTCGAAATCTTTTACGAAAAGGATTTATAATTTATTCAATTATATTGATTTCCAGTGTTGGTTGTTCACAAAACTTTAAGTCACAAAAGATGTCGGACGCTCGGATACGTGGGCACATACGCCCCGTTTATCTACGACGCACGATCTTATTTCGGTCTAAAAAGGCCGTTCGTCCTTGTATGGACGACTGTTAACGCGTTTCGCGGGCGTTGCCGGTTGTTACGAATGTTGGCGAGCCGTAATTGTAGCACTTGTATGACGATCGCGGTGACTTAGCGCGACGAAACAGAGCGAAGTTGATTACGTGTTATACGCTCGAACATCCCCGACAGACTGCCTCGAGTTGTTTGTCTCGTTCGAGCTCCCCACTATCGGTCCCGTACATCCCCACTCCGACGGATATTCCGCTTTCTCTCGCCGGTAACTGCGCATTAGCCTTCGGTAATTTTCCACGAGGGTGTTTACGCCGTTCGCGCCGAGCCCCGTGGAAATTTCCATGCTCGTTGCGCTCGCGCGGTCGCTCCGTCCTGGCAACGAGGTAGCCGTTTTTCACTTTCCTAAATTTCGCGCGGCCGATGACGCCGACCTGTGCGCCAGGTCGTTTACCCCGTCTACAATCTCCATCCGGGCGACTTCCCTGGAGAAGACGTCCGGGTGCAGAGCACCGGGCCTGCCGACGACGTCGACCCCTCCTGACGCTTATTTCGCACCTGGTACTACGCTTTCTGCGGTCCTTCCCCGTGGAAGATGTCCAGGTTGCGAGATGGCGGACGGTTCTGTACCTTTGTTGTCGGTCGTCGGATTTCGACGGCGACCGGATATGACCGTTCTCGGGGATGTCCCTGTTAGTCAGGGATACTTATTCCCAGGGGATGACTCACCTGGGGCGAGTTCCCGGACGGTCCGCCATTTCGTCACCCGGGCGGCGGGTCTCATCGGGACCCGGCTTCGTGGGCTCGGCGGTGTGCCCCCATGAGTCAGGGATGCCTATTCCTCGGGGATGACTCACCTGGGGCGAGTTCCCGGACGGTCCGCTATTTTGCTACCCGGGCGGTGGGTCTCATCGGGACCCGGCTTCGTGTGTTCGGCGAAGTGCCCCCATGAGTCAGGGATGCCTATTCCTCGAGGATGACTCACCTGGGGCGAGTTCCCGGACGGTCCGCCACTTTGCTAACCGGGCGACGGGTCTCATCGGGACCCGGCTCCGTGGGCTCGGCGAAGTGCCCCCACGAGTCAGGGATGCTTGTTCCTCGGGGATGACTCACCTGGGGCGAGTTCCCGGACGGTCCGCTAATTTGCGTTCGCGCGCGATTTCCGCCATTCCGTGGCGCGCATCTACCTACTCGGGTCTCGGACAATCGCCGAGATTCTACAATCGCTACTCCGCCATCGCGGTCCGCCAGTTTGCCATACGCTGTTTTCCCGCTCCGTGAGCTGCCTCGGTGTTCGCTTCGCTGGCTGTGAGCAGCCCGAGGAACCTGAAACGAAATACTGGGCGACTGCCCGACGACGTATTCCGCGTCTGAAACGCCATATCGCTCCGGTCCATTCCGATTTTTTCGCCTCCTCCTCACTGGTCCTCGCCGGTGATGCGTGCGGCTGCAAGGTTAGGTTAGGTTAGGTTGTGACCGGACGGCACGTGTTGAGCCCGATTCCGGCGGATAATATTCCTATCAAACGGTCGCCACTCGGTTTTACCTTAAACTACCGAGAAGGTAATTTCGCATCAACGCCACGATTATTCGCAAGACGCTAATAGGAATTATTTGTTTCAGAAGGATGTCCCTGATGGATCACCGTTGCTGCTTCTCATCCCTGGATCCTCGCTTTACATCGCATACCAGATAGAGGTAAGTAAGGATAAATTAATTATATCCTAATTATTTGTATTTTATTTCAGACTGATGTCCCTGTTGGATCACCGTTGCTGCTTCTCATCCCTGGATCCTCGCTTTACATCGCATACCAGATAGAGGTAAGTAATTATAAAATAATTATGTAATAATTATTTCATGTTTTGTTGCAGATTGACGCCCGGATTGGATCGCCGTTGCCGTTATCCGTCTCTGGATCCTCGCTTTACCTCGCATACCAGATAAGGATAAGTCCCGATAATTATGTTTAATTACGCACTAATTCGCTTCTCTTTTTTCAGTTCCCGCCTCGGATGGATCGCTGCTCTGTTGCTGCTCTGCTTCCCCGGATCCTCGCTTTACATCGCATACCGGATTGCCGCTGGACAACGTTGGATCATCGCCGAAGGACAAGGTAAGTAGAAGGTAAGTATCGATAATTTTTTATAATTAATCAGGAAAATTTGTTTCAGAATTAATTAATCTTTAATGCCACATCATCATTTCAACGTTACAGGCCGTTTCACAATATCATAAAGGTGTCTCACAACGCGAGTTTCTCGCCTCGGTGTGAACGTCGCTTTATTTTAATAAAGTTGCACAATTAATCGAATTGCGTATCTCGGCTTATTCGTTTAGTCGATACGATGCTTTTATTCCAGATAATTATTCCGATCGGAGGACTTTGTTCCTCGTGATTGTTAAACTATGATCACGCACTCGGCCGTGACCATCACTCTATTATACAATGTTCGTGCGCAGAATTAACGAACGAGTATTCGGTGGTTAAATACAATGATTAATAATGTCCGCACAATATTCCGTATCCGCGTGACCCAATGCCCGTGGTTGTTATATACTCGATAATTGCACTTTCACTAATTAACAATGTATCCGAATTTCAACTCGCGTATTGTTGCTAACACTAAATTGCATTTGGCAATTAATTGCCCCTCGCTATTGTTGAGACGAGTAATTTTACGCGATAGTACGCGGGAGTTCTCGGTTGTTAAGTATAACGCGTAAGCCGAACGTACAGAGTGTGATACGTGTATTCGCCACGGCTATACCCGAGAGACTGCCTCGAGCGGTCGCTCTCGCTTGGGCTCCCCACTTATGCCGGATCGCTCCCACTCCTCGGAACTTTCGCGATCGTCTATTGTTCGCGGCCGGCACATCTGGCGCTATCATTCGAAAACACGATGATTTTCACTACCCTCTCGCGTGCCCTTTTGCGCATCTTTCACTTTTGCCCGTTCTAGAAGGTTCCCGTGGAAATTTCCACGCGCAACGCAGTGCGAGAACCTTCCTTCCTCGGTACCGCTGCACCAGGTTTTCACTCGCGAAAAATGTTCGACGCGGACGACGTCGACCTATGCGCACCTCCTCGGAGATGCCCCTGAAGGTGAATCTGGGTGTTGTCCCTGTAGATGACGTCCGGGTGACGTCGATGTCGTCGGCCGTTGACGCCGACCCTCTGGCTAGGTTTCTAGGAAGCTGGTATCGCTGTTCCGGGCCACTTTTCCCGTGGATGATGCGTTTCCTGGGGATCTTTGTCGGAGCTCGACGTCGACCCCCTAGGCGGGTGTCCCAGGTCCTGGTAAGGCCTTCGGATAGGTAAGTTCCTGGCGAAATTGTGTTTCGCCCGGATTTTGTCGGACAATGGCGCCGACCCCCTGGGAGGATGTCCCAGGTCCTGGTACGACCGTCGGATCAATCAGTTCCTGGCGAAAATGTGTTTCGCCCGGATCTTGTCGGACAATGGCGCCGACCCCCTGGGAGGGTGTCCCAGGTCCTGGTACGACCGTCGGACCAATAAGTTCCTGGAGAAATTCTGTTTTCCGGGGATTTTCACCGGGTCATGGCGCGCACCCCCTGGAGCTGTGTCCCAGGTCCTCAGATGACGATTCCGCCTGGTTGTAGCTGGAGAAGATGTTTTTGTCCACGAACTTGGCGTTTTCTTGGCGTCCACCTTATGAACGCGTGTACCGGGTCCGAGGGATGATCCTCCGTGCCCCCGATACGGATTATCGCTCTAACTTCTTATCGGCGTTCCGCTTAAACGCGTTTATCCTCATACGATTATTATCGCTTAATTTTTACCGACAATCGCAAAATTACATAAGACCTTTTCGATCGGCGGTAAGTTAAACTATGAACTGAACGTGGTTTTGTACCGATCGGCCGGATATAATTCTAAACTAAAATTTATGTGCGGTCTCTACCGTCTTGCCGATCCTGTAATTCAACGATACGCAAAACTAAATCTATCTGGCCGTATGGGCTGTCAATACAACTTAACACTATATTATTCAGAAGCGCAGTAAGTGTAACCTTAAAATAATATTTCTCATGGCATAAATGAAAATAAACTGAAAATAAAGTAACTGACAATTCTGTCACGCGAGTTGTTCAAACTAAATTAAGATTAATCAAAAAATGGAAACAAAACGTGTATTTATATATATATATATGATAACTGACGAGCCGTCTCTCCCTACATCGGCTTCTAGGCCTCGTCATCCTCGCTCTCATTTTCTCCCGACGGCGACTCAAAGTCGTCGGAAGGCTGTTCCACCGGACCGATCGGGAACTTATAATTTAGGAATTCCGCGATCGAGTCTGTAAGCGGAGGAGGCGCGGGAGTCATTACAGGCAACTGTAGTGCCGACATCAACGGCGTGGGCGGCATGCATGGGAGTTCGGTCTCCCTCGGCAAAGATGTCGCTGCCGGGTCTCCATGAGGCGGCTGCGCTCCTTCCACCGCTCGTTCTTCTTGTGCCGCGCGTGGCTCCGCATCTGGTAACCTGCGCAGTATCACCCGGGGTGACTGCTTTATCATGCGACGCGGCTGTAGGGAAGTGCCCGGTCGCAAGGTTAGGTTAGGTTAGGTTAGGTTAGGTTAGGTTGTGACCGTACGGAGGTGTGATCTACCCCTCGTTACGCTTTATGATTGA
>NW_020212566.1:0-3329 GCF_003070985.1 Temnothorax curvispinosus
CATTTTGGAAATACATACACATTATAATAAATTTATAAATGTAAACATTAAAGCAGAATTAAAACACAGAGTGAGTAATTCATTGCTGTATGTAGTGAATTAAACGGAAAAATTATTTTGACCTTTTTAGTTATTGATCTTTTTACACATTTATCTAGTTACACATTTATATGTATCGAGTGCTTTTTCCATAATCAGGTTTTTAAACCCTAATCCTTGGCAAACATTTTTATGAAAATAACTTTTAAAAAATATAATTTTTTCTATTACTTAAACTTTTGTGTGATAAAACTTTTTTATTATATATTTTATATAAATGAAAGAAACCAGATAAAGTAATAATATGTCTTACAATTAGTTTTACTTAAAAAAATGTACTTTTCAATTTTCCTTCTTTAATAAGAATTAACTTGCCTCTTTTATTAAGTTTTTCTTCTTCTTTTTTTCTTTTCTTCTTCTATTTTAAAATTTCTTTTTACCAGTCACTGCTCTTTGTATTTTTTAGTCTGTAACGGCCTGCCTTTTAGCTGTTTATATCGAACGCGGACTAGCTCGCCGGACCAGGAGTTCGATGGTAGGCCCAGAGACAGAAGGCAGTTTCGATACGGAACGTGGTTTATTTCGGTGTTTCAATTACAACAGACTGTCGCGATAGTTACAAATTTCGTGAACGCATTCGGTGTACGCGGTGGACGCGGGCGGATTAGATTCTATAAGACGGTCGCGGTAGTTACCAATTTCGGGAACGCATTCGGTGTATGCGGCGGACGCGGGCGGATTATATTCTATAAGACGGTCGCGATATTTACAAGTCTCGGGAACGCATTCGGTTTATGCGGCGGATGCGGGCGGATTATATTCTATAAGGCGGTCGCGATATTTACAAATGTCGGGAACGCATTCGGTTTATGCGGCGGACGCGGGCGGATTATCTTCTATAAGACGGTCGCGATATTTACAACTTTCGGGAACGCATTCGGTTTATGCGGCGGACGCGAATCCGGTGGTCCGTACCGGCGCGATGCGGTACGCGTGCGAACGGGCCTTTAAGCCGGCCAATGGCTGGTCGGCCCGCGGCGCGAGATTCGCGGCGCGGGCGCGTGTATATTATCCGGCGCGGTTTCTTTCTCGCGATACGGTCCGGTGTTAATTACGCGGCGCGGTGGGAAGGAAAACGAACGGCCAGGGGTTAGGCTGGTCGATCGGTTGACGAGGAGGTCCGACTGTTCCGGCGGCAAGAATCCTTGTCGAGAGGCCGGGCACGCTCGACCCCTGGTTACCGTGGCAGACGGGGGTTCCGGGTGGGAAGGCGGTCAGCGCTCAAGAATTCTTGAACGAGGCTCAGAACGCTGGACCCCGTTTCGCAAGCTGGCCTAGGAAGCGGAAAGGTACTCGTCTCCGAGGGTAGCGGAGCATATGTAGCTAGACTCGGATCGAAGTGTGTGTCTCCGTCGCGGCGCCGGTATTTTATACTCGCCCGGGTGGTACGCTAGGGAGGGGAAGCCGGTTCCCGCGTGAGCCGCGCCGCCGGCGGAGCGGAGCGGAATCGGCGCGGCGATAAGCGGGCTCGCGCTCGGGGGCGCTCGGCTCCCCTCGGTTTCTGTCGGAGACCCGGGAAGATGTCGGTGCGGCGGAGTGCCGCGCACACGACCGAAGTTAAGTTGTTTAAAAATAAGGTGGGCGCACCGCGCCCTTTCCTCGCCCGACGGAGATCGTCGGGCGGCATCCGGCAGTTCTTCGCCGGGAATGATGCATGTGTGGGGGTGCATCGTTACAAGTCTGTTGTTTAATAAACTTTCCTTTTTACATTTTTCATTTTTTTATGTTTTTATTTATTCGTGGAAGTTTTTTCTTGTTTTACTTTTTATTTTGTCAATTTTGCTACACAAGGGAAATATAAATATTCTTTCAATAAATGTCTTTTTTATTTTATTAGATTAAGAACAATTTTGTTCATAGTTTCTGTAATGTTTATATTACAAATTATACACAAAGAGATTACTATGTAGATATATTTAACAGATATATTTAAAAGTAATTTATATTTTTTTGAAGTGTCTTGCAAAATATGAAAAAATTGCGTAAACAAAGTGATTTCAAATTTAAAAATGTTTAACCAATTTCGATTTACATTTCCCTATTGCTTTCTAACAAGTAAATAAAATTACACTCTGAATATAGATTTGACAGAAACCTGCTTTTAACCCTCTGGAGGTTACATATTTTTGGCTTAACTTTTCAAGATGTTTTATTCATGTAATAACAAGTTTAAGATAAAAGTCTATGGGCATTTTGTAGAAGAGTAGAAGGACTGGTAACTGATGTCTCAACATTATAATTTAGATCGACTTGTTTCAGTGAAAAATAGCATTTATCTTATAATTGATTGTAATTGTTGCTTGTTTATATAGATATCCCGATGCAGCCATAAATATGTCATATGCTTCATTAAAATGTACATTGTATCGTGAAAGAAGGAAACTGCGTCCTAATGTAACAAAAGACATGAACGGTCTTGCTATGAGTTTATCAGCATACGCACCTCTTGAAGGATTTTACAAAGGAAGCGTAACCTGTAGCAATGGAAAAACAGCATTAATATTTACAAGTAATGAGTTGTTGCGAGAATTACAAAAATCAACAGAACTTTATGTAGATGGCACATTTAATGTAAGTCTAGCTCATTTGCAAAACATTATATTACTATATATGTTTCTATGTTTTAATAAATAATACAAATAGTATTAATAATATAAACTATTTTTAGATTGTTCCACGTGTACCATTAATGAGCCAACTGTATACTATTCATACTCGATTCGTAAACGTGGTAAGTACTAAAAGTACGCTCTAATATAGCTTTTATTATTATGAATTATAGCTTGTTAATGTAGCATGTACTTAAATGTTGAGTAACAGTAGAAATATAGGAAAAGAATAGAGGAGCTTGTATCAATATTCTACATTCTTTGTACAATAATATTCTTTTCATACAGATTGCTTATATTCTTTTAAAGAATAAATATAAGAAAAGTAAGAACAATAGGAAAATGATATTCTATTTTATATGGATATCGACAGTAGGAATTTAAAAGAATGAATACAGCATTATTTTTTATAAATTTATACGTGTTTTATAAATGTCTGATTACTTTCTTAATAGTAATAAAATAGTGAAATTTAAACAATATTTATATTAACAATTCAGTTCATATCTTACTTCCTATGTGATTCTCTTGTGAAATATCTAAATATATGTATATTACTTGATTTTAATAACAAATCTGTTATATTTTGTAGGGTATTGGTATGATCTTTGTCCTGTGTGA
>NW_020212567.1:0-4777 GCF_003070985.1 Temnothorax curvispinosus
AGTCCTCTGACGAATTTTACGATGAATAATTTTCCATCTTCTTGCAACTGTCTGTTATTGCTGTTTTTTTCATTCAAATTTCACATGGCTATTGCAACACAGCATATTGTTAATTAATACTTCTTCTAAATGATTTCGTAACATATAAATAAATACATTAGTAAACTACAAAAAACCTTTATTTTTTTACCTCCACGAAAGCTTTGCTGAAGTAACCCCTCACTTAAGAATCATACGGCAAAGTGAGTATAAATATGTCTAATCAGTTAAACATGAGATCTATCCTTTGCCTACAACTAAATTTTTTAGGATTTTTTACTTATGATAATTAGGGGAGAGGAGGCTACCTTGTAACACAGGCAACAGTGTTACATTGCGATTATTTTGCGATGTGTACGTTTTATGTGCAATTTTATCTGTGGTTATGCTTTATTTATGTGTAACTGAGATCATATTAATCTAAAAGAGGGATTAACACAAGAAGTAAAAAAAATACAGGTAAGAATCTCTTTCGACCATACTTAAAAAAAAATTTTCTCCTAAGCTAATTCTCCTAAACTTTTTGTAATATTTATCGCTGCGGTGCGTATAACCTAAGTATGTACGCATGTATTTGTAGGTTAGTTCGTTGCAAAACGTATTATATGCATTATAAAACAATTATAAGTCATTAAATATATAAATTTTGCAATAAATGTGTCCAGTGTTGTGTGGGGTACCTTGTGACATAGGCTAGACATACAGCAAATAGGTTATAGCGTGATCTATATGTGTGGTCTATTTTGGTATTCTGCAGATTATAAGAAGATTGAATGTCTTTTCAAGATGGACAAAACTTCAAATGCAAAAGAAAAAACCAAAACTAGCAGAGCTAAGGTGGACGAGGCGACAATGAAAGCTGCGGTGTTTCAAGTCGTCAAAGGAAATCAAAGCATTCGAAGCACAGCAAAATCTTTCAATATCAATCACATGACACTGAGTCGCTGGGTCACTAAATATAAAGAGGCCACGGACGAGCATAAACTTACTATGAAATTTGTCAATTGTCACATAGTACCCTTCTGCCTGTCACACAATACCCCATCAGTTGGGTAAAGTGTGACATTTTCCATATTTTCATTACATTAAGTTATTTACAGATTACAATATTTTTTTATTCATACTAATACGTCTATTTCATTCCTAAAGGTTCAATATAAATGCCAATAAAGTTATTTTTTACAAATTCCACGCTAAAAACAAAAATTTATTGCTCCGAAAAAAAAGTGTCACAAGGTAGCCTGGTCTTCCCTACAGATCAATAACTGTGTTATTCATATTTACGTAAATGATTACACAGATGCGACTCGATAGTACAACTTTTCGAAAATTCTAATTACGCTTTCCTTACACTCCATAAAAGATTAAAAACAGACTTGAAACTCGACTCGCGATAATAAGATCATACATTTTGACTACTACACTCAATGAATGTCGAAAAATATATAAACAACACAAATTCTTACCTACTCTGCCATTGTAACAATGTGACATTCAGGAGAATAATAACATTTGAAGAACAAATGGGAACACATCGCTCTGTCCTTGTCTAGAGCGCGCATTTCAAACTGCGTTTTCGAATGGACTCGCGCAGCGAGTTAAAACCTCGGCAGCCTCACCTCCACAGGGGCGAAGGTGCGGCAGCCGGGTATTATTTTGAAGGAAATTTGACGAGCTTTCCAACGATATGTCATTTGTCCATAAAAGTGATAGGTGTAGGTTAGTTAATCAATATTGTCATATTGGACATTGGCAGCCACCCTTAAAGCAGGGGATGAGGGGTGGCAGCCGGGTATTGGAAGGTCCATTTTATTGCACCCTATTTATTGAAACAGAAAATTTTAAAAGCAATGAGTGAAGTACCTCGCACAATTTCATTTGTTAACAATTTGTTATAAGATATAAAGCAGGGGGTACGACTTTGGCTGACAAGCAATTAGTATTGTGCGGTACATTACCCACTGTTTCGAGTAAAAATTTGTCATAAAAGCGATTGACTCAAATTTTTGCGGTGGGCTCCCGGACTATATAATGTGAAATAGATTTTATTAAGGGGGAGCCTCATGTAAAACGCTGAAAACAAGGAAATTTTCTGGAATTTTTTTTAAACAGACATTAAAATGAAACTTATTGAAACTTGGGTAATGTTTTTAGCAACATTTGTAGATGTAAAAAAATATTTTTTTATTGCAAAATTCTTTATTTATAAGTAGCAACAAAGCCTATTCTCAAAGGCCGCGGCGCCGGACTTCACAATTGGCGTGCAGCATTGCGCCTGCAATTCATCATTGAAACAAAAATACAAAACTTTTTTACTTTTATTATAAGTTACTATTGTCGGTAAACTTTTTTGTTTAGTAAAAAATGCAAAACTGAAAAAATAACAGGACTTGAAAAAAATTTTGATTTTTACGGAAAAATTTTGGCTTTATAATTATGCAATAAAAATTATTTAATTTGATAAAATGACTAAACAAGGAGGTTTACATACAATGGTATTTAGTTATCTACATGCATGCCAAGTCGATTGGTCGAATTAGCCCAGTCAAATTAGATTATTTTTGGGCGTTTGAATGAAAAAATTGCCGGCAAGCAGGAAATTGGTATACAGGTTCATTTTAGTGTTCTTTTAAACATACTAAAAGTCTCCATACATAGAGTGTGAGCCGGCTGCGCCATCTTGAAAAAAAGAGTACAAAAATGGGTTTTTTGCAAATAACTCGGAAATTATTAGTTTTACGGGAAAGAACATTCAGAGCGAAAATGTAGCTGATAAAATTCCTTGCAATTTGGTTTTGTGTAGAACTTTCTTACGACCAGTAGTTCCCAAGATAGATTTTTTTGAAGCATTGGGCAAATGAGGAAAGAGCTGTTTCTTCGAGTGTTTTTTCAAAATATCTCAGTTCTGGCTGTCCAAAAGTAAAAAATTCATACAATGAAAGTGAAAGATAATTAAATTACCTACAAAATGCGTTATTTATGTTATACCGTGCGACTAATATTTCTAGAAATATAACAGTTTAAATAAAATTTTGACTTTTGGAAATTGTGAGAATAAATATTTCCTCGCAATATAAGTCGGAAATGGGTAGTCCTACGTAAAAAAATTGTTAAAATCAAGTAGAAAGGTTATTAAATTTTCATTATTTTGGTTTTTGACCGATTTGCATACGACTAATAGTATTTTTGATATCCGTAAAAGAAACGGTTTTTAGGTACACTTCTCAAAATGGCAAACTTTCGAGTTATCTTTTTTAAAAAAATACACATGTTTCTTGAAGTTTATTAAATTATTTTTAAAATGATTTTTTATTTGACTTTCTGTGATGAATACTTCCAGAGATATAGCCTTTTAAATATTTGTTTATGTTAAAAATTTCTTAATAATTTACAGTTTTTTTACAAAACATGACATAAAATTACTTTAGAAAAAATAATATCGACATTTTTTCAAAAGTTTATATGCATATGTATGTGATCCTGCAGTGGAACCGGTTTTGAAATGAAAGTTTTTAAAAAATTGTCATTTTAATTATGCCTTTCTTAAGAGTTTTCGTAAAAAAATAGGGTTTGCCACACTTTTTTGTAATTTTCTCAGTTTCTATGAGTGATACGTACAAAATGTTTTAGACCAAATTTGAAGCTTATAAAATTTCCTGAAAAACAGTATATTCGGCATTAATATGTGACCAACAATTATACCAACAACAGATGCTAGAATAATGTTACTCTTTTTTCCTCAGTTTACCGTAATTTTTAATGATTTAAATATTGTCGAAAAAATTTATTTGGAAATTTTTGCGGTTGGCGTAAGTTTCAAATCTCATTATACATTATGTAAGCTTCCCGTTGGTTTTTGGGTTAAATTTTTAAGACGGGTAGTATTCGAGATATAGAGCGTCAAAAGTAGCCGCAACAAATTTCTGTTTTTTATGCAGAGGCGAGCACGCAGTGCATATTTATTGTTAAAATACAAATAATTAAACCAATAAAAACATAAAAAACTGCATATGAAAAAAAAATTTGTTGCGGCCACTTTTGACGCCCTATATCTCGAATACTACCTGTCTCAAAAATTTAACCCAAAGACCAACGGGAAGCTTATATCATGTATAATGAGATTTGAAACTTACGCCGACCGCAAAAATTTCCAAATAAATTTTTTCGACAATATTTAAATCATTAAAAATTACGGTAAACTGAGGAAAAAAGAGTAACATTATTCTAGCATTTGTTGTTGGTATAATTGTTGGTCACATATTAATGTCGAATATACTGTTTTTCAGGAAATTTTATAAGCTTCAAATTTGGTCTGAAACATTTTGTACGTATCTCTCATAGAAACTGAGAAAATTACAAAAAAGTGTGGCAAACTCCATTTTTTTACGAAAACTCTTAAGAAAGGCATAATTGAAATAACAATTTTTTAAAAACTTTCATTTCAAAACCGGTTCCACTGCAGGATTACATACATATGCATATAAACTTTTGAAAAAATGTCGATATTATTTTTTCTAAAGTAATTTTATGTCATGTTTTGTAAAAAAAACTGTAAATTATTAAGAAATTTTTAACATAAACAAATATTTAAAAGGCTATATTTCTGGAAGTATTCATCACAGAAAGTTAAATAAAAAATCATTTTAAAGATACTTTAATAAACTTCAAGAAACATGTGTATTTTTTTAAAAAAGATAACTTGAAAGTCCGCCATTTTGAGAAGTTTACCTAAAAACCG
>NW_020212568.1:0-1641 GCF_003070985.1 Temnothorax curvispinosus
AAATTTCTCCGTTCCCCCTTTCGCGTCTCTTTGATCAGCCAGTTTGCGGATCTGTGAAGTTGGCACGACATTCTACGAATTTCAAAAAAATTATAAAAGTTCTGGTAGCACTTTTCATAGTTCTACAGTTCCTGATAAAAATTAAAAAGAGTTCCGCATTCCTTATATTAAAAAATCGAAATTGAAATAATGTCGTGCTAACTTCGCGAATCTAGCACGACACTTTTCCTCTAAAGTACCAAAACGCGTTGAATATTATCAATTTTGACAAGAGTTCCCGAAAGTTCTAATCGAATTCCACACATATATACAATTTCAGATCGATATTCCACCAATTAATAATTTTTAACAATTTTTTATATCCGCGCCCAGCGTGACGCTTAATGACAAGTGTCGTGCTGAAGATTTTCCGCGGTTTAACGATTATTTCCGACAGTTCTAAAAGAGTTCTGTGCTTTAGAATTAGTTGTAAAAAAAGTTCCGATGATTAACAATTTTTTAAACAATTTTAACAGTTACGTCCAGCACGACACTTAGTGAAGATGTGTCGTGCTGATGATTTTCTGCCGTTCTAAAGGCAGTTCTCGGTAGTTTTAGCAGAGTTCTACGCTTCAGAATTATTTTTACAAACAGTTCCGACTGTTTATTATTTTTTAAACAATTTTAGCAGTTACGTCCAGCACGACGCTTAGTGAATATGTGTCGTGCTGATGATTTTCCGCAGTTCTGAAGGGAGTTCTCGGTAGTTTTAGCGGAGTTCTATGATTTAGAATTATTTTTACAAACAGTTCCGACTGTTTACTATTTTTTAAACAATTTTAGCAGTTACGTCCAGCACGACGCTTAGTGAATATGTGTCGTGCTGATGATTTTCTGCGGTTCTAAAGATAGGTCTCGGTAGTTCTAGCAGAGTTCTATGCTTTAGAATTAGTTCTAAAAAGAGTTTCGGTGATTAGCTATTTTTTAAACAATTTTTGTAATCCACGCCCAGCACGACGCTTAATGACAAGTGTCGTGCTGAAGATTTTCTGCGGTTTAACGATTATTTTTGACAGTTCTAAAAGAGTTCTGTGCCTTAGAATTAGTCGTAAAGAAAGTTCCGGTGATTAACAATTTCTTATACAATTTTAGCAGTTACGTCCAGCACGACGCTTAGTGAATATGTGTCGTGCTGATGATTTTCCGCAGTTCTGAAGGGAGTTCTCGGTAGTTCTAGCGGAGTTCTATGATTTAGAATTATTTTTACAAACAGTTCCGACTGTTTACTATTTTTTAAACAATTTTAGCAGTTACGTCCAGCACGAAGTTTAGTGAAAATGTGTCGTGCTGAAGATGTTCCGCGGTTTAACGATTATTTTCGACAGTTCTAAAAGAGTTCTGTGATTTAGAATTAGTTGTAAAGAGTTTCGGTGATTAGCTATTTTTTAAACAATTTTTGATAGCCACGCCCAGCACGACGCTTAATGACAAGTGTCGTGCTGAAGATTTTCCGCTGTTTAACGATTTTTTTCGTCAGTTCTAAAAGAGTTCTGTGTATTAAAATTGTTTAAAAAATTGTTAATCACCGGAACTTTCTTTACAATTAATTCTAAAGCACAGAACTCTTTTAGAACTGTCGAAAATGATCGTTAAACCGCGGAA
>NW_020212569.1:0-2459 GCF_003070985.1 Temnothorax curvispinosus
AATCGTGAGCAGTCGCTCGTTTTCGCTCGTTTCCTCTCTTTTGACCCGATGGATTAAAAGGAGAGGAAACGAGCGAAAACGAGCGACTGCTTACGATTGCTAGGCTAGCGGAGTATCGGCTGAACGCACCCAATACTAAAAAATTTTTCTCTCTGCAGCTATTCGGCAACGTTCGAAAACTTGGTCGTAAAACATCAATTCACATTTCCGATTGGTCGGTCCAGAGACAATAGTCCAATCACCGCTGTAAGTGGCTGCAAGGTCTGCAAGTCAAACGCGCCCATTGGATCGCGGACGTCAGATCCCGTTCGCATCTCGCATCACGTTGTCGCTCGCGCGCGCGTGCGAGTCGACGCGGGACAAAATGGCGAGTTCCCTAGAGGGCCTAGGGCCTAGAGGCGGCATTTGTCTCCTAGGGACTCGGTCGACGGTCAACGGTGAAACGTGGTGAAACGCAAACGTTCGAGACCGAGTTCCGACTGGTCTGAGAAGTGAGAACGTGGTCATTCCCCCTACGTCATTACAAACGTCGCCGTCGCGTGAAACGGGACAGGTTGACGCCGCTGACGGGCAGTAGAAGCGAGCGAGCGATCGAGCGATTGAGTACGCGTGGTAACGACTCACGACATTGCACACGTCCACTCTTGCAGATTCGCGCGGCGCGGTGCGCGGTGCGGCGCGACGCGGCGTGGTCGCACGTTGTACAAGTGTATCTTGCGTTTCGCGTCTCGCGTCTCGCGTCGTTGCTTCGTCTCCGTTCCTCGGTGACTGGCCGGCGAACACGATTATGCGAAGAGAGATCGCGCGCAAGCGGAACGTTCCTCTCTCTGGTGTGCGGGCCTGCGGGCGGTCGAGCGCACGTCGCGGGGTTACCGCGAAAAACGAACGATCGTCGCGCGGCAGCGGTGGGACCACTGGGATCCGCGGGACGCGGACGAACGTGGGATTCGCGGGAATACGTGGAAGACCTGTGCGCGAGCGTGGCCCCTTCCCCTGTGTGCCCCTGTGCAACACGCGGAATCGTCTTCGTTGAGTGAACGAGGGAGTGCGTGCGTGCGTGCGTGCGTGCGCGCGCGCGAGTGCGTTCGTTCATTACCTACTGTGTGCTCGAGTGCTCGTTGGTGCTCGTTCCATCGTCATCGTCCCTGCCAGCCCCGGATCGCTGCCGATCGCGCACGGCGCCCACGATCCGAACGCGTGATCGCCGTGATCGTTCCGGTCGCGGCGGATATATATCTCTCTTCCTGGGGAGGAAAGAGGATCCTGCGCGCCGCGAATATCAGCCGTCGTCGTGGAAGTCGCGCGGAAACGGAATACGCGAGAAAAGGAAAATAACGTACCTATGAGTGCGAACCACGGGAGATCGCAGGCTTCGAAGGTCAGTTTGCACGAGGGAGACCCACGCTTGCGATGAGCATGCCGACGAAGGGGAAGCACCACCACCTGTCCCACCACCATCACCCGCAGCATCACTCGCAGCCGCAGCAACATCACCAGCAGCAGCAGCAGCAGCAGCAGCAGCAGCAGCAGCAGCAGCAGCCGCCGCCGCCGCCGCCGCCGCAGCCGCAGCCGCAGCCGCAACAGCCGCAGCAGCAACAACTCCATCATCCCCCGGCGCAGCACCAGCATCCGCATCAGCACCAGCACCAGCATCAGCACCAGCACCAGCACCAGATCATCCTTAATCAGCCCATCTTGCACTCCCCGCAGACCTACAGTGCTGTCGTGACTACCAACACCCGCTTCTTGAATGCCGGTAAGTCTCCTTTTCCCTTTTTCCTTTGGTAGCCTATCGAATCTACCATTTGTCGAGCGATTTATCCTAACGCCGCGCTTCATCGGACGTGCCTCGGGCCTCGGGCCTCGGGATACGCGTTCCGCGGAACGTTCCGATCGTTGATTATCACGCGAGAACGTGCACGAGGCACGAGGGTCTCCCCTCGTGGCCTCGTGGCGAGCCTCGCCGAATCGTCCGACCGCGCATGCTTCTCCACGGGGAAAAGTGTTATTTGAGGTTAGGACGACCACGCGGCATGTGGCACGTACGCCGTACGCCGTACGCCGCGAGAAAAGAGGAACGACGACGTCCCACGCCGTTTTCTCTTTTCAACAACCAACTGTCGTGCTAACCCACGTCGTACGTATCGAGGATGCGAGGGAAGCTCGTCCGATATCCGGGCGAAATAAAAAACAATAAAAAGAGCGACTCGCGGAAAGATAAGTAGATGGTCATCTTTTCCTCTCCCTCCCCTTGAGTCTGACGTGCAGGTAGATCGCGAATAGTTGCTTGTTCTTTCTCGATATTACCGTGCGACGTTTATCGGCGCAACGCCAACGGTCTCAGATCCTCGGCCTTACGTTCTGTTTCGCGTCGCGTGTCTTTACAATAAACGTACCGTTTGTTTTCGGGCTTTTCTTTTTTTTTATCATACTTTTACTGGAATTTTTGAAATGTGAGA
>NW_020212570.1:0-1629 GCF_003070985.1 Temnothorax curvispinosus
TCTACTACAAAGATATAAGTGTTCGCATTTTAAAACTAGCCAAGCATGACGTATTGTTATTGATATTAGGTCAATAGATTGACAGTACTCATTAATACAATTAGTAAAATTCAACAAGTTGCACGATAGATAAATAAATTATACTGTGTTGTTAATAATAAGCATAGTTTTATTAGCTTTGAGAAATAGTTATATTTTACACAACTTATATGTAATTAATAAAAGGTGTTTGTTTGAAGTTAAACACAACTTGTAATAACTTTACAAGTTAATGCACATGTACATATATACAACAATTTAACATAGTTACTTAAAAACGGCATGATATATAAAAAAATTTAGTTTTTTAAAAAAAGGGGCCAAGTATATGCGTCTGTCTAACCACAAAAAGAACAACATTAGAAAATGGCATCAAGTAGGAATAAATCTTTGGAAAGGAACTGTCGTATATTTTTAAAAAATTTAATTAAATTTTTAAAAATATTTAATGTAAAAAAACTTGACGCTGCCACATTGAATAACTTAAATTTATGTTATTTTAATATTATTTATAATATATTTAATATTTTATATTAATACATAATATATTAAATTAAATCGTATTATTATATCCATCCCATACATGTACATCTATTTCAATTATTTTTGAATATTTTCAGGTGTAACTAGCAGCGCCAACATTTTTTGTATTAAATATTTTTGCATTAAAAATGATATATTCTAATTTTTCAAAGATATACAACGGCTTCTTTTCAAAGATTTATTTATACTTGACGCCATTTTCTGATATACTTTTTGTAGGTAAACAGATATATTTTACTTTCGTTGATAATCATTTATGTTTACGGCGCAAACAAATCGCTTGAATCACTTTCCGTGATTACACTAAATTGTCATGATCTTGTAGTTACTTAGGGAGCTTTCCAGCAAGTGACACAAGTCGACAAGTATCGTTTTATCTTTGTTATACTCATTATCAAAAAAGAAAGATAGAACGATGCTTGTGTCGACTTGTATTGCTTGCCGGAAAGCTCTCTTAGTATACAAAGGATTCAACCGCTACCATCTGAATACATGTATACGAACTCTTGTGTGGAACAATTGAGTAGTAACATGTAATTATTATGTTACTGACCGAATATTGTGAATATTAAAAATATTTCTTTTTCTATTTAATATAGCATTATCTTCTTAATTGAGAAATTAAGTTAAGAACGTCGAAAAATGATAAATAAATAATATGTTTTTTTCGCACAAAAATATTTATCCAGCAATAATTACATTACAGGTAATATATGTAATCCTAATATTAACACAGTACCTATATAGAAAATAAGTAGTAATCAAGTATCGTAATTAATTTAGTATTATTCCAGCATTATACTCTCTAATCCATCATTGTCAGCAATGCAGATAAGTATCCCATTGACGTTTTCACCGTCTACGTAGAATAAAAATAAAATATAACTTCCGATTTTTGTCTCATAGGTTATAATAATAATGGTATTATTCTTCTAGTCTTAGTTTATATAATATATTTAAAAAGCACAATATTCAGCATACAGAGAGTGACAAAACAAGTCTTATTGATCAGTTCTTGGAAGGTTCTCTTCTGTTCTAAAGCGTGTT
>NW_020212571.1:0-1418 GCF_003070985.1 Temnothorax curvispinosus
TACTGACAAATGGCTTAAATCCGGATGCAAGAAGTTTCAAAGTAAAGAAAAAATAGTTTTTTAAAAAGATTATAAATAAAAAATAAGCTTTCACTATTCAGTTTCTTTGTCAAACACGTATATGGATCTAGTTCATATTCTTCTTATTATTCTTAAATTAGATTGTATATTGCTGCCATTTTTTCGCAAACGTTTATTGCATTATTGTTCGCAAAAATGGATATGTATGAGTGTATATGTAATGTATAAGTATATCCAAAATATATTAAGCGCAAATCCATAGGATTGCTAAACCTTAATAATTGTGCGGATCAGTCATTTCAGCAGGATTAAAGCAAAGGATACAGGATTCTGCAACGTGCTGCCCTCGGACGACGCGGAATCGAAGTCGAATATAGTCTATCATCTACTATATAACTAAGTAAAAACCTAAAAATATTTTTTTAATTATGTTCATAGAGTCTCGTCTATATAAATCATGTTCTGCTACACAATAAAAAAATATACTACGTTCCATGCAAACCTTAAGAAAAACCATGATTCAAGAAAAATCAACCAAGATCTTTTTTGGCTGATTTGTGTCAAAGTTTTACTTGTAAGAAAATAGATTGCATATAAATATGACAAAGAAAATTATTGAAAATCTTTCATAATTTTGTACATAAAAAATATGCAAAAATAGATCCAATTATTCAATACTATCAAATGTTGAATAATATTGCCACTCTCTATAATCTAATATGTAATTACGTTATGTAAAACGCACATTGTTTTGAACAGATTTGAATTAAAAATTCCGCGACGACTAATTGTGTGAACGATTAATCGATCATTACGAGATAATTGAATTACAAAGTAGGCGATAATAAAATATATGCCAATATACTTTATTAGAATTATAGTCCAATTTAGTATTACATGTTATTGCTAAAATAATAAAACTTTCCAATAGAAATTATATACTATACTCTTCGTAATTAAACATAATTTGCCAATGTGTGTATCTACAATATATATTTGTTTGTACGAATATTATATTTTCGAGAAGCGATTGTATTCGCATCTCTATACACATAAGTGCTACAGTTTACATGCCTTACTGTATCTATACAGTACTATACACTGCATGCATAACCGATAGGGACACGTAATAAAGTACGTATACACGCAAGATGTTAAGTATCATTGAGGCCTCCTGTTTCCCGTAGATTTCTACCGATTCAATCTGATAAATTTCACTGGGCGGATATATTCAGGTAACGGAAACCTATTACAAGACGATATCTATCGAGGTGGGGCGGACGGGAGGGCCGCCTGGAGAGAAATAAAGAGCGATTGCCTCGGTAAATCAGAGCCCTCCACCCGCGCCATCGGGACCGCCACCGCCCTTCGTACTCGTCCGGAACACCTTCCTTCCG
>NW_020212572.1:0-1068 GCF_003070985.1 Temnothorax curvispinosus
CTTACGAAAGTCTGAATATATTATTATCGCCGATTCTGCCTTGTAGCTATTTTGTCCTAATTAGTGTCTGCTCATTTTACATCGAATTTTTTACTTCAATCGGATAGGCCGTTGAAACTCGATATCGAAATAATCCACTTTCAAGCTGTCACCAGGATTAAAGCCACCCCTCTGGAGTTGCTGCCCCTATTATATGCCAAGATCTTGCAACCGAAATAGGGTGCTAAAGTAGGTCAAATACAAGGGCGACGCAAGGGTAGCTAACAAAGGGTCAACTTCTGGACAGTCCTCGATAACACAATACCGCTCTTCATCTTTCACTTAAGCAAAAGGTTACCAGAAAGTGAGAACTCTTGAAAAATGCAATCTGTAATAAAGGCTGCGCGAATGTGTGTGAGGATTTTTATTTGAAAAATATTTCTTATCAGACAGCGCGAGCTCTTCAACGCACTAACTTTTGTATCGACAGGTTCTGTAAGCACGCGTATCTTTGATTATATATGCCACGGGTTTCTCCATTTAAACATACTTCTATTATCGGACGTTTCTTTTCATACGTTTAAAATTACCTCGCGTTCTAAAGTTATTCCACAGCCGCTTACATAATGCCACCGATATGCGTCCGGTTGGCGGAATGTCGACTCCTTTCCCGATCTCGACATGCCAACCGCGGTACGAGCGTGTGTGGGATATACGGGCCAGTGGCATATGCAGGTGCAGTGAGAGAGAGAGAGAGAGAAAGAGAGAGAGAGAGACTTCGAATCGATTTGCGAGAGCCTACACGCGGCACAATTTCGTCTCCCGACGAGACCAGACGGGACGAAACGAAACGAGATGAACGGGCGCTGGCACGGTTTCGCGACGTGAAAATGAACCGGAAATGCTGGCCCGAGGCGTAACAAGCTGTCGTGGACTCCCTGACATGAGTGCAATGGAGGCGTAAGAGATTCTCTGATGGGAAGCTGTCCGAGAGTTCAAAATATTATTACGCCGAGAAATATTCGAGATCTAATTTGCTGAATTATTAACTTTTTTTTAATCAATCTCAGTTAAGCCGTACATCGCGAA
>NW_020212573.1:0-405 GCF_003070985.1 Temnothorax curvispinosus
ACTGCACTGGCGATGCGACGCCTAGCGGCGTTGCCGCGAACTGCCGGTATGCAGGTACCGCGCGGGAGAAAAATAATAAAACATCTCTTATAATGAAATAATAAATATAAAATAATATTTAAAGTAAATATTTACTTAATATTAAATAAATGTTAAGTAAATGTTTCTTTAAATCATTATTGCAAATAAATAATTAATGTAAAATTAAATATTAAAATAATGTCAAATAAATGTTAAATAAATGTTTTTTCAAATCATTATGGCAAATAAATTGTTAATGAAAAATAAATATTAAAATAATGTTGAATAAATATTAAATAAATGTTTTTTCAATTCATTATTGCAAATAAATAATTAATGTAAAATATAAATATTAACCCTCCCGAGGCCACATCTCTTTTTTTA
>NW_020212573.1:415-1474 GCF_003070985.1 Temnothorax curvispinosus
TCTGTGATTGTTTCTAAGATGGCACTTTTTTTACTTTTTATTATAAACATTTTTAAAATTTTTACGTAAAAATAGTATTATAAATATTTTTTTTCTTTGAAATATTTAACCATTGGACCGCTAGGGTCCTTAATCTAGGTTATATGGCATTAATCCATAAGGATCTTAATCGAGAAAAATTTTATCTATTAATTTTTATTAATCATATTTTCTTCATAGACCATATTTATATCATTATTCATATGTCTTACTCGCTTCCACTTTCGTCGCACATATTTTCTTCAGATTGTATTTCTCCTATTTCCTTTTCTCCCATTTCTTCACCACCATGTTCTGTTTCTCTTTCTTCTGCGTTTTTAATATTTTTGACAGATCGTCCTTTCTCCCAATCTCTGGCGTTTGTTAAGGGGAGATATACACCTAGCATGGTCGAAAAAATCGATTTTTTTTTGCATTTTTTTGAAGCTTGAGGTCTCAAGAATATCTGGTTAAACTTGCAAGTCAATATCTCGATAAATAACGAAGTTACAGCCGAGAGAGTGAACCGTCTCCGAGAGCGCGCGGGGCCTTCGGGACAAAAATGATGTTCAGGCTTGCTGTCTGTTGAGCCGTAATGGTAGAATGTTGCCCATATCGCTTTTTTCATGTCATCCTTGGAGTTACTGTTTCTTCGAATGGCTACGGATACACACAAAACAGCAATGAGAGCTTCAACCAACTTATTTGGAAGATAGCTCCAAAAACGATGCACAGCGGGGCCAAAATCGTTAACATTGCTGCATTTTTTGCAACATGCACGTTCAACAATGGTGTCACGTCATTGTTAGAAATCATGAACGTGTTAGGAATATCGGTCGGATCGGGCGCGCACTTGTACGCTGCGCAAGAAGACGAAACTCGCATAGCGAAAGCCGAGCTGCAAGCGCAAGAACAGACTAAAGAAGGTCGAATACGGCGCTGACAACAAAATTTAGAAAATATGAACATTCCGTTGATCGCAGAAGACTTACATTATGGAGCTGGTATCGATGATTCCATGTAAGTTGACAAATTTCATGA
>NW_020212574.1:0-9854 GCF_003070985.1 Temnothorax curvispinosus
ATTCATTTACGGTTGATTCACGATACTGCATGGCTTTCAGCCAATCAGAGCACTCGGTGCTATTTTCTAAAGATAGACGCAAACAGCCGACCAATAAGAACCGAGAATTTCGCGAGGTAGCAAGATTCGGTATAAATGCGTGAATTATATTGGGTGTTTACGATAATGGCTATCCGAGTTTTCTCCTAGAACCGAAATATATAAGCACAGCCATTTACTACCATCATGATTCGTGACAACTCAATGGTGTCTGGTATAGCCAAATTAACGGGCATCACGGGCGAGTTGCGAGTTGCGAATTCCGTGAGTTTGTAGCAAGTAACCTAAAAAATACAATATAAATTATTTGATTACTAGCTGGTTACCCGGGCTTCGCCCCGGAGGACATATGTAATCAGACACGCAAATAGTCTCTCTCTCTCTCTCTCTCTCTCTCTCTCTCTCTCTCTCTCTCTCTCCCCTCTCTCCCATCTCCCATCTCCCTCCCCTTCCTCTCTCTCTCTCTCTCTCTCTCTCTAAATACAATTCTTTAAAATTCGATTAATTATTTCCCGAAAATTCGTCAAACTTCTGATACCGCTTTCCAAAAAGATCGATAACAAAAAATTATATACTTGATAGCACTCCCCAGGAAATTCAACCCCTACTTTATGTACAATTTTTTGAGATTCGGTCATTCGGAACTGATTTTTAAAAAGATCGGTAATAAAAAATAGTACACTTTATAGCACTTCCCGGGAAATTCTACCCCTACTTCATGTATAATTCTTTGACATTTAATCAATTATTTCCCAAAAAATTGAAAGAATTAAAAAAACCGATTTCCAAAAAGATCGGTAACAAAAACTGAACACATTATGGCGCTCGCCGTAAAATTCTACTCCTACTTTATATACAATTCTTTCAGATTCGGTCAATTAATTCCCGAAAGATTGAAAAAATTTTGATACCAATTTCCAAAAGATCGGTAACAAAAAATTATACACTTCATAGCACTTCCCGGAAAATTCTACCCCTGTTTGATCTACAATTCTTTGAAATTCGGTGAATTATTTCCCGAAAAATTAGAGAAATTAGAAAAACCGGTTTCCAGAAAATCGGTAACAAAAAACTATACACATAATGGCACTCCCCGGAAAATTCTACCCTTATTTCATATACTTTTGGTAAAAATTATTTGAAAAAATTTCGATACTGGCTTCCAAAAGATCGGTAACGAAAAATTATACACTTCATAATACTCCTCGAAAAATTCTACCCCTGTTTGATCTATAATTTGTTAAGATTTGATCAATTATTTTTCGAAAAATAGGAAAAATAAAAAAAATCGGTTTCCAGAAAATCGGTAACAAAAAACTATACACATAGTGGCACTCCCCGGAAAATTCTACCCCTATTTCATATACTTTTGGTAAAAATTCGGTTCAGGGGTTTAGGCTGGGCGTTGATGAGTCAGTCAGTCAGTCAATCAGTCAGAACAATCGTGAAAAAAACACATTTTACCCCTTTTCACCCCCTTAGGGGTGGAATTTCTAAAAATCCTTTCTTAGTGGATGCTTACGTCATGAGAGGAATACACCCTCCAAATTTCAAGTCTCTAGGTTCAGGGGTTTGGCCTGGGCGTTGATGAGTCAGTCAGTCAGTCAGTCAGTCAGTCAGTCAGTCAGTCTGTCAGTCAGTCAGGACATCTTCCTTTATAGATATAGATTACAATTAAAAATAATCTGTTTTTAATGTATAATATCAACTTTGTTAAAATTATAATTATGTAACACAATCATGTATTTTTAAAGTATTGTCTAAAATAATACCAAAGAGGTTATCTTATTTACAAACATCTTTTTCATTCATTTGTCTATCAAGTTTCTATCATAACGGTATTATTTCAAAATCTAATATAAAATTTTAATTAGACATCGATTCTCAATAAATGTTATTAATGTTATAAATGTTATTTAATTTAAACGTACTTATAAACATAAGCAGCATGAAAGAACTGATTTTGGCTTTGCTGTCAATTTCATATCATACTTTGTTGAATTCTGTTAGATTTTATTGGTTCAGATTAATTAGATTTCAATTTTTGTAGCAGTAAAATTTACATATAATATACATTTTGAAAAATCTGATTTTTACAGATTTGCTTTGTTGAGAAATGGTTACAGATAAATTAAGTTCAGTGAGAGAAGTGAATGATGTTGATATGTACATGATTATTTAATAAAGATAATTATATAAGTCGATTATTACAATTTGTTCAAGTAGTAACTAATTTTTGTAATTACAGTGAATTACAGAGTTCAGTGGACTGATAATATGGTAAAACTGCAGCAGAAATAACTACGTATACAGAATCTTTTACTAGTCTATTAAATAAGCAAGCTTGGAAAACGATTGTTGCAGTTATTAACACACATAGTTATAATTTGACTGCAGAAAACTGTTGTATAAAATAGACTGGTATGAAGAAAAATATAAAACGTTTAATGATGCAAATAATCGTACTGGCGCAGCAAAAGAAACCTGGGAATATTTTGATATTATTCTTCTGGATGCAACTCCCTCATTAATTTCGTCATCGTAAGTTTTCGTGGTCGTTGTATTTTCCATATCTAAGAGTCCAGAATCAGAATCATCACTTTCATTCATATTAACTTCTTGTGCTGCTTCGAGATATTGAGATATTTCTAAAATTTCTTTTTCTATAACAGGTTGTCTGTAGTGAGATAAATGAATTTTATCGGCATGGCCCATAAAGTTTGCAAGCGTTGAAATTTCATTTTCTGATAGATTATTATGAATACATGTTGTTATATGTTTCCATAATTGATTTCCACGAATAGTATCTGGATTTTCTGCGCCACTTTCGACTGCATATTGCCGTAATAAGTCACACGCTAAAAGAAATTTGTGATTATCTTTTTTAAGCGAAGGAAGACCAAATAGATACGGATTCTTTGAAGAAACTTTCGCAACCTTTCTATGCTTTAAAATCATTTCGATACAGTCTCTTAATTCTGCTGTTAGTAAGACTGGTACCGTTCGTCCAAATTTACCTCTTAAGGTAAATCGTACATATTTTTGGCAATTTCTTTGGCACGTGGTGAAAGCGCTTTATACATATCGTTTGTTTGAAAATTAATTCCTTGATAAATTTTGTAATCTTCGATTAGCGTCCTTTGTATCTCTCCAGCTCTACGACGATTAAAAACTTGTATTGAAATCAATGTTTCTTTTGTAAGTGAAAGCCATGCATCATAGAAAAACTTTTCTTTCAAGGAATTATAAGCTGTTTCACGTCCTTGTTTTAGAAAGTTATGGAGCTTAATAATATCTGCCTTAGAAGGCAACGTAATTTTTTTACGTCTCAAATTTCTACTCATTGTTTCCGATATTATTTTTGATATGCGTGTATTAAAATCTTTGGTATACCTTTAAGAAATCTTCGGCACGTAATTTTCTTTCCCCGTCTTTGTTTCTAATACATCGATTGAGCAAAATTTTACCCATTTCTTTTATTAAACCTCCAAGTGCAGAAGCCAGTGATGGAATTTTATAAAATTTTGCACACAAAGATAAACCGGCTAGACTATTGATTGCTTCAATGCAAGCAATGCTGTATCGGGGGAAGTAAATGGAAGCAAAATCCGTAATATCAAAATGTTAATATTTTAATTCTAGAAGTAGGCGACTCATCCTTCTCATTTTTTGTCTAATCATCGCATCATTGTGTTCAGATGTTTTATATTTTTCAAACTGTTGATTACCGAATGCGATTACTAACTCATCGTAACGAATAGCCTTTACTATATCGTCTTCTCGTAAAATTGGGAAAACTCGTATTCTTAGATCATTGCTTGCCTCATTATGTATACGTCCTATTACTTGTCTTCCTAAAACCAATATCGATCTAGTATCTTTACTTTTAATCGTAATGCATCTCTGATAGTGATGTCTGCTTGTAACTTTTAGAATGAAAGCTTTACATTTTGGACATACGACATAATCAGAAGGTGCTCTGTTGTATTCTTTTTTTAAACGTCTTTTTACCAGTAGTTCACCATCATTTTCGTCAATCGACATTAAAATAGAAATCTCCACGTCTACGTATCGTTTCTAGAATCTTTCTTCGTTCTGTCGTTCCTTTCGGTATATTTTTAAACTTTTGTACTTCTAATTCATTAGCATGTACTCTTTCAAGATGACGAGCTATTTTGCTCTGAAACGTGTTGCAATACATGCAGAAATGCTTCTTGTTTCCCGCACCAACTGATGTAACAAACATGTCGGTGTCATCCCTGGCACATTTACCAGATACGTTTAGTGACATTGATATTTCTAATCCACTAGAAGTATTTGCTGAGCTGTTAGTTTCTTTAGTAACAGAGTTTGTTGCCTGATCTATCACAGGTTGAACAAAACTTTCATCAGATGAAGTGTTTGGTGGTACGTAAGACGGATCCGTATCATGAATATTTTTTGAAATGTTGTCTTGCACAGTTTCATTATTAACAGGGCATGCTAAGAACAGAAAAAACGTTAAATATCACAAAAATTATAGATTTGATGACGATATATAAGAAACTATGTGATCAGTTTTATCCATACAGTTAAGGAGATGTTGGACCTTGATATATATATAACGATTTTCTTAGTTTACTATTTATTTTTAATTGATTGTATAAAGTGGCAAGACACATTTTTAATAATTTTAGGCTAATATATGTATAAGAATATGGAAAGAAATAAGTTGATCAGTTGAAATATGCTTTAAAAAAAAGGTAAGGTAGGCCGAGACGAATCGGATCAGTCTCTTCTTTTCATTTTTTCGTTATACAATAAGAAATATATATTTATGTATTATTTTATTATATAAAATCCAAGCTAAAGTTATAAAGATTAAGAATCTACAATAAGATTAAATAACAAAATTTGTTTTTGATTACTTCTTTACCGAGAAAGAAAAATTGATCCGATTCGCCTTGGCCTATCCTATTTAATGCAATACCACACTATAATTACAAACTCACTTTCGTTCATATCAACCCAATCTAATTTAGGCCTATTGCAATTTGCACTCTCCAAAACATCTTGTGATGTACAGTTCAGAGATTCATCTTGCTCATCGATGGAAGAATTTAAACAGGAATTATTTTTTTATTTCTTGTTAAGAAAACCTGTGGAGCAAAATAAAATCTCATCTACGTTCTCAAAACATTACGTATAATATAATTTTTAATAAGTTTCTATTAAAAAACAAATTATTTAAATTTATAGATGCTTTATATGTTTCAAATCGATGTTTTTAGTAGC
Source organism: Temnothorax curvispinosus (assembly GCF_003070985.1). Classification (NCBI taxonomy): domain Eukaryota; kingdom Metazoa; phylum Arthropoda; class Insecta; order Hymenoptera; family Formicidae; genus Temnothorax; species Temnothorax curvispinosus. The sequence continues at coordinate 5,314 of NW_020212574.1, forward strand.
TTTATATATTTCATTATAAACAATAACAATATAAATAAAGCTGTATAAAAAAATCATTGCATTATTCTAATCTAAAAAAGTATTTTTTACACATATTTACATTTTATTTGCATTATAGTTTCATATAATAATTAATATGAAAAGTTTTTTGTATTACGTTACGCTAAATCATAAAAATTAACCAGAAAAAAACAAATTTATGAGTTTTAAAAGAACATTAAAAAATATTAACACAGGTTGTATCTTTGACCAAACTGACATTTAATACTCAAAATTCTTAACTCGACGTTTCGATACTGGTTTTGTGTCCTTATCAAGAGATTTCTATTTTATACTGTTTGCAAATTGAATTAGCCACCCACAAGGTTCTTGCAGTTCTAACATTGTCAAATTTCTTTATTTTAAAAAAGTCGCACTCCAGAGCAAGCCGCAGTCATAATGTGAACGGAACCGGTGACACGTCGTTCCGAATTGAAAGACAGCAACTGACTGTCTCTTCCTCCCCCCTCTCTCCACCTCTCTCTCATCCTACAAGCCTCTTTCGCTCATAAAATTCCTCCTACCCTCTTCCCAACTCGAGGTTCCCCCTCTCCTCCCCGTTCTTTCCTTCACTTCCTCCCAGCACATTCTCGCCAGCTCGCTTCCTCCTCCCTCCTCCAGCCTCTTTTCGAACCCTCACGCCTTCCTGCCCGCCCTACCTTTTAATTTTTCTCTGTGCAACTCCTTCCTTACCAAGTACCACGGCGTCCTCCTGTCTATTCCCAACACTCATCTCAAATATTTTTCTTCAAGCCTCTCCATCCCCTCTCTCTCTTCCCAACCCCATATATCCACCCCGTACCCCATTACCGTCTGTGGCGGTCAGCTGTCCGCCTGCCGCCACGTGCGCGCGACCGTACATACGCTACACGAATAGTATGACGGGAGGCGCGCGGCGCGCAGCACGGATAGTAGCGTAATATCGATCGGCGCGCGGCATGAGTATCGACCGGCGGAATAGTTCGGCGCGCTCCGCTGCGCGGCGTATCTCTCTCGTAAGTAAGGTTTGACATCGATCCTTATATAAAGGGCAACTCAGCAGGACCTCTCCAGCGATCTTCGAGAACGCCAGTCAGGGCGTGCTACCTATCGGGGGCCCCTGACATAAGTCTTTTTTGATACAAAATGTTGCTCGACAGTGGGCCTTCGTAAAACACCTGCTTGGCAGGGCGTTAATACAGTCAAGAGACAACCAGCATCCTGCCGCGGAAAGGTTTCCGGGGTCATTGCGACCCAGCCCATTGGGCAACTCTATCTCCGGCTCCTGAGTCCAAGACGTTGCCTCCTGCGAACCTGACTCCGGCTCCTGAGACCAAGGCGCTGTCTCCTACGGCCTCGGCTCCGAGTACTCCGGCTCTTGTGACTCCGACTCCTGCTCTTGTGGACCCGACTCCTGTTCCTGTATCCAAGACGAAGGATCGCATCGTGATCACAAAGATAGAAACTCTACCACCTGGGAAACGTCTCCTACAGAACAAATCCAGGACTAAGTGGAGATTTACCCCGATTGCCAAGTGGGGTCATACTGACCCAGCAACATTACAATCGGTGGAATTAAGATCGTCATCTATACCGAGACCGACTCCAGTCCTACCGAGCCCTACACCAGCTCCTGTTCCTGAGGCTACATCGAGTGATCCGAACTTGTCCTCCAAGGTAGAAACCTTTCTCATACCCATCACAGTTCCGGCTCCCGAAGACGTATCGGCTCCTGAGATCCAGGCGAAGGACGTTATCCCGATCTCCAGGATAGAAACCTTTTTACCGTGGAAGCTCTATCCAATTGATCTTCCACCAAGAGCTCCACGTGTCCGACGCCCTCTTCATCCCATTGATCCAGAGAACTCTGTGGCGACACAAACCGACCATATCTTCAAGACGCCTATACGACCACGATTCCTGAAGACCCGACTGAGTCCTATTCCATCCACTCCAATAGGCAAGCCTAGGACTCCCGGACGGAACCTGGTGGTCCCGCTAGAGAATATCTTCAAGAAGAAGTCAATCATAAAACAATTATTCAAAAAACCATAAATGCGTATATTACACTACACAAAGATAACCTACACCAACACACACGACCATCTACACATTCACATAGAGGATATAATTATTTTGTACATAGAGCATGAATAAACATAGCGAGACTTTATCCAATTGAACATTTCGTTATTTGTGGGAACGACGCACCTTAACCTAATCCTGACCTACAACCCCACACCGTCCAAACCTCCTCTTCCCTATCCCCCACACTTGCCCCATTACCGCCGCCGCCTTCCTAACCCTCTTTTTCACGTGCGCCTCTTGCCCTCCATTCCTTTGTAGCGTATACCCTAGGTATCGGAACTCCTTCACCTCTTCCACCTTTCTTTCTTTCCACCGTCAATCCTTTTTCACCATCCTGCCTCCTCTTTTTCTAAACTTCATGATCTTGGTTTTCTCTGCATTTAGTTTCAGGCTCTTCTTATCCAGATACTTCTCCAGCCTCTCCATCATACTTCTCATTTCATCTTCTCCCTCCGCCAGCAGCACTATGTCATCCGCAAACTTCAAGTCATACACTCTTTTTTCCCCTAGCCTGATTCCACCCCACTTGACCTTCTTCATCTCCTTCTCCAAGTCAGCCAACAATATAATAAAAAGCAGCGGGCTCAGCGGACACTCCTGCCTTACCCCTCTTGCTGTCTAAAAACTCCCCCAGTTCCTTTCCCGCTCTGACCCTACTTCTCGTCTCTCTCAATACTTCCTCTATTCTCTCAACCAAACCCTCCCTAACCCCCCTCTCCCTCAGCGCCTCCATCAACACCTCCCTGTCTACCGAGTCAAATGCCGCCTTTAGATCCACAAACAGCGCCACCACCTTTCCCCCCTTCCTTCTTATTTGCCTATTTATTAGGTAATTGAGCACATAAATGTTGTCCACCGTTCCCATCCCCTTCCTAAATCCCGTTTGATTCGGCGGGATGATCCCCTTGTGCTCCACTTCCTCCCTCAGTCTCTCGGCTAACACCGTTACGTACACCTTGTATAAGGTGGGAAGCAGGGTAACCCTCTTATAGTCTTCTGCCCTCTCCCCTTCCCCCTTCTTTACTATGGGCACAATCACCCCCTCCTTCCAACTCTCCGGCCTCATACTCATACTTTGTTGCAAAACTCTCTCACCCACTCCGCCAACACTTCTCCCCCGTGTTTCTACACCTCGCTTGGAATACCGTCTACCCCCGCCACTTTTCCCTCCTTCATTTTCTTTAAGACCCTTCTTACTTCCTCCATACTTATTTCCTCCTCACCTCCCTCTTTCTCCCTTCTCTCCCTCCCTTGACAACCCTTCTCTCTACCCCCACCCCCAAGTAACCTCATAAAATGCTTTTTCCACTCCGCCATTTCTATCCTTTTCGTCACTTTCCTCTTCTTTTTCCTCTCCCTATTAACTGATTCCCACACTTCACTTTCTTTTCTCACCTCCGCCGCCCTTTTTTCCACTTCTCATTCTCTTTCTTTTTCCTCTTGCACATCTCCGTAAACTCTTGTTTCCTCCTTTTATACTTCTTTCCCTCCTCTCCCACTCTTACCTTGCTCGTCATGATCCCTTCTTCCGCCCTCACAATCCTTTCCCCCTTCTTCACTAACTCCTTCTTTATACCCATAACCATTCTCCCCATCGCTCTTCCCTTCTTATTCTCTCTCTTCGCCGTCTGCACTCTTCACTCCATACCCTCCCGGCAGTCTTTCCTTAACTCTTTTTCACCCTTTATCATCTAGCCATGTTTCCAGCACCACCATCACATCCCATTCCTTCAGCCCTGTCCAAAACTCATCTTTGTTCTCTAGCCCGGCCACGTTCCAAAAGGCCACGCTCCACTCTCTCCTTCTCCCTCCCTCTTTCTCCCTCTCTTCTCTCCTCCCTCCATCTGCTTGTGTCTAGTATTGTTAGCGGACTTGGGCTTTTTCCGATTGCACTGCTTACCATCAACGGCGAACATGTCCTCCTCCGGCTGGTTTTCCTCCCGGGGCATTTCGAGCATCGTGTCAGAACTATTCTGTTTTCCCTTTTTTCTCTCCCCCTCCTCTCTTCTTTGATCTCCCCTCCCATCTCTCAAAACCTCCTCTTCTTCATCCCATTTCTACCATTGCTCATCTATCCATAGCTTTCTATATCCTATTCTCACCCTTCTTCCTTTTCTCTCTTTCCCTCTCGCGATTTCCTCTAACCTCTACCTCATTTTTTTCTTTTTCAACGTCCAGTCCTCCAGAATCCTCTCTTTTCTTCCTTTCAGCTCTCCCCTTCTTTTCATGATTTCTCCTCTCTGCTCTTCACTCTTCATCCTTACCACTACCATTTCTCTGTCCTTCTCTCTGTCCCCCCCACTCTCTTGACCTCCTCTATATTTCCTCTTACCCCCATAACGTTTAGCACTTACTCCACCGCCTTTCTCTCTCCTTTTTCCTTCTTTAACCTCCAATCCTTTAATTAACACATTTTTTCTTCTCTCTTCACGCTC
>NW_020212575.1:0-1456 GCF_003070985.1 Temnothorax curvispinosus
TAGCTCAAGCTGTAACCCACACGCCTTCATCATCTTCGTGGTTCATTTGCGGTTCCAAACCATCTCAAATGAACAACTTAACAGAAATTAATAAAAGGTCTAACAAAGAAAAAAAGCACTCAAATTAGGAATGTCACCCTTGCACGCACAAATCAAATTCATGGAATGTATATTACATATTGCCTACAATTTGTCTTTCAAGAATAAGTGGTCAACAACGCCAGAAACACGCGTTAAAAAAGAAGAAACAAAAAAAAGAGTACAAGACGCTTTTTATAATAAACTTGGACTGAGGGTAGACATCGTTAAACAAGGTTCCGGATCATCTAATGACGGAAATACTTCTCGACGATTTTTTGCTGATCCAAAAATCACAGCAGAAATAACTGGAGTTGACGAGAAATTGATCAGAAGATTTTCCACAATATTACAAACGATTAATTGTGGTGAAGAAATAAATTCAGAAAAATTCGGTTCTTATGCGTACAAGGCAGCGGAAATATTTATTGAAAAATATTCTTGGTACTTTATGCCAATTACCGTTCATAAAATTCTTCTTCACGGTAAGGAAATTATAGAAAATGCCTCGGAAAATGCAGCGTTACCTGTTTGGGACATTATCGGAAGAAGCTCAAGAAGCAAGAAATAATTAAGGACTATAAACGATATCGACTTAATCATAGTAGAAAATGTAGCCGTCTGTTTACAAATGAAGATGTTATGCATATGATGCTCGTGTCATCCGATCCGTTAATAACTAGTTTAAGAAGTAAACCACATCAAAAAAATTTAGACTTAATATAAGCGATGATCGACGCAAGAATTACTTTGTTCTTATACGTAATTTAAATGTAAATTGAATTTTTATTTAATTTCAATCAAATACTTGTTCCTATCATTAATTTTTAATAAATATACACTTTTGCAATTTTTATAAGTCAACATTGAAAGGTTCTATGATCATTCACTGCATATTTTACAAGTAACATAATTTTTTCCGCGATTCGCGCAAACGGCTCCACTGTTCGCCGCGGCCGCAGCATATCCCCTCTAATTGGCTAGTTCGGACACGAACCATTAGCACGGACGCAAACCATGTGCGGTTACCGAGCGAAACGACGTAGTTGATACGCACTTTCTCAGGCGGCGCGTCAGAAAATGTGACACAGAAAAATTGACAAAAAATGCCGGGATGGCCTCTCTCAGGTTTCTCTCTGGTGTTGTTGATCGAGTAATTGATTATTTCTTTCTGCAATGACAGCTTTCACAATTATCTTAAATAAATTATTGAACTAAATTAATAAATGTTTGATATATTACGGATTATTAACATAGATTACTAACATTAATCTTCGTTTAAAGGTGAACTGTGACGACATTTCTAATTTGCCCGATATCAATTTCGTCATGTGTGGTAAGACGTTCAGGATCGACTCACCGGTGAAGATTACGTTTT
>NW_020212576.1:0-5202 GCF_003070985.1 Temnothorax curvispinosus
AGGTTATGGGCCCAGCTCGATTTCCACTGCGGATTGAGTAGCGGATAACAGGAAGAAACTAACGTGTTTTTTTTTTAGCTTTTCATAATAAGAAAGAACGATGGCGTCAATCGGGCCGACTTTCCCGTATCACGATTCTGACAGGGCCAGGTAATTATAGGCTCTGGAAGTTCCAAATTCAGAATCATCTTCGAGTAAATAACACTCTAAAGATCGCACTCGGCGAGAAAAAGAGGCCGGCTGGAACGGCAGAAGTTGTGAAGAAATGGGAAGAGGCGGATGCCTATATGCAATGTCGATCATTGGCGACACCGTGGACTTGGATATCGCGATTGATCTGACGGAATGCATTGACTCGGCTGAAATGTGGATCAAGATCGCAAGGAAGCGTGACGATTAAAACGATTGGATCGTTGATCGACGCTGTTCAGTGTCTCACGATGGGCGATATGTCCATGGACGAGTACCCCACACAGCATCGAAATATTTCAGAAAGCTTTCAAAAAACTGTCAATGAAATATGAAATCTTTCAAAAAAACATTTTAGACATGTTTCAGATATGTTTCAGAAAGCTAAAACGTCCGCCAAGCTGAGATTTCAGAAATGTTTCTGAAATCTCAGAAATATTTCTGAAATAATTCTGAAATGCTTTAGAAATATTTCTAAAATGCTTAAGAAATACCTCTGAAATGCCTAATAAATGTCTCTGAAATGCTTCAGAAATATCTCTGAAATGCTTCGAAAATATCTTTGAAATATTTCAGATACTTTTTCTCATATCAAATTGTTTCGGATCACCCTGTATAGGATCATCCGGAACAATTTCCTGTCCTTCGTAAAACATACCCAGTAAGCAAAAAATCATTATTACAATGTTATTGCAACGATATTCTAGAACTTGTAATGTTGTTAAATATGTAGTTCTTAATGTTGTATAGAACATAATTATGAATATACTTTGACCACGATTCCGAAATTTCAGTAATGTTGAAATGGGAGTGCCATAACGTTGCAAATAACATTTTGCTAAGGTTTTTCTATCATTCCTGTAACGTTTTTGAGATAAAAATTTAAACAAACTATCAACTTTATTACAATATTATATTAAGATTACCGTAATATTAATTCTAACGTTTATTTAAAGTTATTATTGATATTTTATTTTTATTTCAGGGAGTATGTATTTATTTTCAATAAAATGCACTACACTAATTACCATAAAAAAGTAGTTTTATTTATATGAACAAATATATACATATACATATACATATATAGGTTTTATTATGAGATTTATTTCGTGTGCCAATTATTTCTGCAAATTATCTCTGCCAATTATCTTAGAAAGTATTAATTCTAGGAAGGGATCCTAGGAAGGGATTATTGAAGTCAACCTTCGGATAAGGGAAATTAAGGTGCCTTCTAATTCTTTTTTAGGCAATGCGATACAGGTGCTCTAGTTTAATATAACTCTTTTACTATTTTTTTCCAAACTCTTATTCTTTCCTTTTAAACAGATTATTAATCTTTTCGGATCTTTACCAAACAGTTGCTGAAAAATAAGAATTTCTCATTCAACTTCAGAAATATTTGTAACATCTTCAGTGATTTAGTCTATGTATCAAAATATATTATGTCTGTTAAGTTAGCACCCCTCCCCCTCCGCAAAAAAAGCAGAATAACACATATGTAGAAATTAAATGCTCTTTATGTGCTAATTATGTGTTCTATTCACGTTTTTTGTGCTCGAACGGTTTCATGGAAAATTGCAATTAAAAGTGGGGATGCTGGCTTAACATAAGCTAGCACCCCTACTCATTAAAATTATATTAAAAAATAAAGTACTTAATACAGTACAATTATGTGCTTTTTATGTGCTTTTAAATGTCTCAAACCAAATTAGTTTATCTGTAATAATTTAAAAGATATACGTAAAAAAAGGATCTATATACTACTGATATAAGAGTAAAGTATCAGTTAAAATACAGAAAGCAAAATAATTCTTGTCTTAAAATGTTTCTTGATTAATGTGTTCTCGAAATATGCACAATGAAATTTTCGTGCTTATCCCCTTTGACCGACCCGAACGTGAACGCCCCATACATACAAGAGTAAAGTACCAGTTAAAATACAGATAGCGAATTGGTTTTAGTCTTAAAATATTCCTCAATTTATGTGCTTTCAAAATATGCACAATGAGATTTCTGTGCTCATCTTTTTCGACCGACCCGAACGTGAACACCCCATACGTACAAGAGTAAAGTACCAGTTAAAATACAGATAGCGAATTGGTTTTAGTCTTAAAATATTCCTCAATTTATGTGCTTTCAAAATATGCACAATGAGATTTCTGTGCTCATCTTTTTCGACCGACCCGAACGTGAACACCCCATACGTACAAGAGTAAAGTACCAGTTAAAATGCAGATAGCGAATTGGTTTTAGTCTTAAAATATTCCTCAATTTATGTGTTTTCAAAATATGCACAATGAGATTTCTTTGCTCATCCCCTTCGGCCGACCCAAACGTGAGCACCCCATACGTATAAAAATAAAGTACCAGTTAAAATATAGATAGCGAATTGGTTTTAGTCTTAAAATGTTCCTCAACTTATGTGTTTTCAAAATAAACAGAATAAGATTTTTGTTTTGGTTAATGTATTGATTAACTTGTTTAATAAGATTTCAGAAAAATTTTTATTTATATGTATTTGTATATGTATTTGTATACATTTTTAAAGTTATTTAATATGAGTTAGGAGTAAGTATTGCAAAGTTGCTAAATATTATGGAGAACGGGTCACTGAGATTCTGAACAATATATAAATACATATAAGTAAACATATGTTTAATTAATTTTTAACATTCCCTTTCTAATAATAGAAACAAAATGAAATTTTTAAAATTAGTTACTCTTTAGTAAACTTTAATTTGTATTTATATAGAATCTCTTGTGTATTGTTTTTCATGATAATATTACATGAATGATAGTACAGTTTACGCTACAATTGCGTGACTAATACTTAAAGGATATATTTGTTTTATGATGTATAAAAGAATATGGTAATAGAATATTTAGATATTACATATATAATTGTTTATTTAAAAAATTTGTATCAAAAAATTACATTAACAAAAAAAATTAATGTGATTTTTATGCTTTTAAAATCATTGTGCATATTTCGGGAGCACATAAATTGAGAAATATTTTAAGACTAAAACCAATTTGCTACCTGTATTTTAACTGGTTAGGTACTCTTGTACGTATGAGGTACTCACGTTCAGGTCGGTCGAAGGGGATAAGCACGAAAATTTCATTGTGCATATTTCGAGAACACATTAATCGAGAAACATTTTAAGACAAGAATTATTTCGCTTTCTCTATTTTAACTGATACTTTATTCTTATATCAGTAGTATATATATCTTTTTTTGCGTATATTTTTTAAACTATTACAGATAGACTAATTTTGTTTAAGGCATTTGAAAGCACATAAAAAGCATATAATTCTAGCATATTGAGTTTTTTATTTTATATGTAATTTTAATGAGTGGGGATGCTAGCTTACTTTAAGCCAGCACCCTCAGTTTCAATTGCAATTTCCCACGAAACCGCTCGAGCACAAAAATCGTGAATAGAGCACATAATTAACGCATAAAGAGCACTTAATTTCTGCACATGTGTTATTCCGGTTTTTTATGGAGGGTGCTAACTTAACAGACATAATGTATACATTATATTACTTTTTTACCTTTTAAGATTTTTTCCTTTGTTTACGGATGTTTGCAAATCTAAGCTACTCCATTATAGAGTGTTCCAAGTCTTTCTCTGTATTACAAGGGATTGTTGTCTAATAGCCTCTAAAACAAGAAGAATTCAATATAGTTTAGATAAGAAAAAGGTTGCAATTTAATATATACATAATTTAATTATAATAAGCAGCTTTATTTACGACTTGTGTAAAAGCTTCTTGGTCATCTTTTAGCATTTCTAGTATCTTGTACAGAGTTTTCCTTATAATATATTGTTCACTGATGTTTATCTTAGCCAGGGTCAAATTTTTCAAATGGTGGTTTTTTGAATTTGATACAACAATTGATCCCATATGTTAAGACATATTCATTGCCCTGTACATATAAAATATGCTTACAATAATCTATTTATATACTTTAGAGTGTGATTATAGCACATATATGTGAAAAAAATATAGAAATAAATAAAAAGTCAGTTTTGGTCTTGTTTGTACTGATCGTTTGTTACATATCTATCAACTTTATACCAATTTTATACTAAATTACTTTTACAGTGATATATGCAAACAATGATGTATTAAAGCCGCACAATACTTCAACAAACCGTCTTCATACATAGTGTACCAGCTTATTTATACGTTATCATTTACATATTTTGCTAAATTTTGAGGTTATTTTATAGGAAGTTACACTGTTTGGTACCATTGAAATAATAGCATTGACGAACCTTGATGATATTTTTAATGTCCAAGGACAAATCTATTATAGAACGTAAAAAAATTAATTGATATTTCCTCTCTTTTGTAAATCTCTCTTGTAAATCGGAAAATGAATCCTACATCACCAGCTACTATTCATAGCACAAATAATTATAGCACGTATATGGTTAATTGAATTTTTATCATTAATATACAACTTTTAGAATATAATAGTTACTACTTATATATAATTATGCTGTAAATAAAGAGCACTCCGCACTCCTCGATTGACACACGTGTATACGCACTCACGCATCGTATGTAGGATAATCCTGTACATCATGGCTGTCGCGATGAGCGTTGCGCACAATATAAAACGATAACATTATAACAACAGAAAATTAATATACTACCAACGTTATTTCTGAGTCCAAATTACAAGGAATTTTGAACTGTTGCATTGATCTCAAATAAATGTCAGAGTAACATTTGAAAAATATTTTCTGTAACGTTTTCAAAATATTTTAACAACATTCAGAAAAATCATATTACGAAATAATATTTTTCAAATATGTGTATAATATTATTAAAAAACGTTTAAAAAATACACATAAAGTCAATATTTCTAAACGTTAATTTAATGTTCCTTGCTTACTGGGTGATTTCGATGAAACGTTTCAGAAATACTTCTGAATAATTTCAATGTTATGTTTCAATATTATTGTCCGAGTTATCTTTCGGAAAGCTTTCAATGAT
>NW_020212577.1:0-757 GCF_003070985.1 Temnothorax curvispinosus
TCGAATTCGCTGTGCTGGGCACATCCCATTTGCACGAGTAATTCCGCTAGATCTGGCGTCTCGTCTTCGCTCTCGGGCCTCGCTCGGAAATTGATGATGGCGGCTTCGTCCTTGACCGCCCGCCGGATCCTTATCCATCCCTCTCTTTTCTCGACCAGGCGTTTCGTTAGGGCGATGGACCTACGGGACCATCGCGTCCTTCCTTCGAGTGGTTGGAGGTGGGCTAGACCACAGGGGATGGCCTGCCATTCAAACTGGCGGAAGCGATCTTCGAGGATGTAGACCTCGAACATAGGCCGCTGGACGGCGCGGCCCCAGTCTCTGAGGGCAACCGTCACTCGGTCCCCTCTTTCAACTCGGAGCACGAAGCCCCCCTGCCACCGTCTTCCTTCACGAACGGCGACCTCCGTTTCGGGCACGATCTGGTCAGGTGGGAGGTGGAGGAACTCGCTCTTCCGATTCATCCTTCGCGTTAGATCCTCGATGAGCTCGTCGAGATCCTCACGCCCACCGTTGAGGTGGACCCATAGGAAAGAGGGGGAGTCCACCCGGATCACTTTTACCCCGAGCGGACCGCGGCTCAACAGACTGGTGTTGATGCATTTAATCTCCATATTCCGGCTACAAGGAATTTGTTGTTAAAATATCTGCATGTCGCAGCATGCGATTATAGGGGCGGTGATAGATTATTATTATTATTATTATTATTATTATTATTATTTTTTTTTTTTTTTTTTTTTTTTTTTTTTTTTTTTTT
>NW_020212577.1:857-3017 GCF_003070985.1 Temnothorax curvispinosus
TTTTTTTTTTTTTTTTTTTTTTTTTTTATTTTTTATTGCTACCCTTTGAGTTCGAAGGTGTAAGTGGAAGTTTCTTTCAAAGGGAGAAGGGGATAAGAGTGTTCAGGTTTTTTGTCCATTGACCCGACAGGTTGGACATTTGCCTGCCATTCAAGATCATGGAGTGGTGCGCTAGCTGACGTTCCTTGTTCCGGATCGTCTTTCGGAGCCGGAGTATTGGCACTTTTGGTTTTAGGCCTTCCCTGTCCTAAGTGCAATAAAAGCTGAGTTAACGAGTCCCATATCGCCCCTATTAGATATATCGACCACCCATATACTGTATGAAGAGCATATCCATGTACAAGTGTATCTAATATCAATTTAATGCCTCTTGCAAATAAATATATTCCAAGTAGGCCAGCGCTAATATTGCCAAAGATTAAAAATTTGCTCCAGAAATTTTCCCAAGCTGAAATCGCAATTTTCTTGATTGAAGCTTCATCGAATAAATTGGAAATTGATCCTCCACGCAACACGGTTGATTGTCCCATTAGTCCTCTTGCTATGGTGTTGAGGACGGCGGGTCTCTCAGCGGGAAACATTATGTGGTCTTTTAGATCTTCTAAATCCTTCTGTGTATATATGCCGCTAGTAGCAAGTGCTCCGGGGTTAACGTATTTCCAGGTAGGTTTAGTCGTGGGTTTTATGACGGTGGGGGTCAGTGTTTCCACAGGTCTTGGCATAATTTTATACCACGAGTCTCCAAGAAGATACATGGGAGGTGCAAGTGAATTGCAATTGATCTGTGTTCCCTGCCGTAATAATATGTGTGTTTTGGGCGTTAAGAAGTATGTCTCATTGTTAAACATTACTGGTAGTTGTTCATAACATTCTTGAGCATGAATTATTTTTACTTCTACTGGAACGCATTTTATTATGTGAATTACTTCGCCTGCTAAAAGAGCCATGTATCCGGGTCCCTTCATAAAGTGGTAGGCGAAGATATCGGGGGATCGTGTAGCTATAGCTAAAGCGTTATGGATCATTTTTGACTCGAGATCGCATTGTTGTAATAAGATGTTTCTGTATAGTTGATTAACTTGACCACGGATGTGTTTTTCTACGTAGACAAATTTTGAATTTATATAAGTGAAAAGATCGAGATTGGCTACACGGCCGGTACGTTTAGGAATGTCCATTTCGGGTAAGGTCTCCCAAATTACTAATTTCGGATGTTCGGTTCGAATGAGCGTGTATCCACATGCTGAGTATCTACCAGTGCTGGTTAATGCAAAGACAGTGTTTTCAGCTTTTACAGTATAAGCATTTTGTGAGTGTTCATTTGCGTGGTCGATCACTTTTTCTGCATACCCTTTGTACAAGGTGCTATATGAGGTGAATTTACAGGAGTTGTCAGGTATAGGATCCCAAAAGGTGTTTCCTCCTTCTATGTCGGTGCATTTGGTGGTACTAAAATCACAGACCACACCTGATCTGAGATGTATACGGTTAGTGCTCAACTTAACGTTGGCGATGTAATCTTGCAGGGTGATCTTGACAGTCGCTTGTACGAGAACATTCGTCCATGCTCCGTAAAGATCTGTGTAGGATCCTCCGGAACATTTTCCGTCGGCGTCCACAATGCCAGTTAAGGTCGCGGGACGACTGGTGGTTTCATTAGGTTTTAATGCCATTATATAAGTTCCCTTAAATTCGAGTGTTCCATAAGTATGCATTCGTATACACGCTTCCTTAGATACCTCGTGTATATACGCATATTTCCCATTGAGAACTTCTGAATTGTGAGAAAACATTCCACATTTTTTAATTGAGCGATCGATTTCGACCTTGCATTGTATCACCTTTACAGATTCGAATTCATTGAGCTGCATTAGGTGTATGAAGACTTGGCTGGATGTGACCTTCGGTAGCGGAATATCGCATTCTTCAACGTTTACTAGTGATAGAGTAGTAAGATTTGCCGAAGCAGACCCGCAATCATATCCTATTATTCCGTGAGTGTGGCGTATCCATATGGTTATTATTAATATTGCGGTTATTCCTTTAATCCGGGTATCCATCTGAAATTTATATGCCCTTATTGAGTTGTTTTTGTAGTTGAAATATTTTCCCCTTTTTTTTTTTATTTGTTTATTTATTTATTTATTTATTTATTTATTT
>NW_020212578.1:0-1152 GCF_003070985.1 Temnothorax curvispinosus
CCAAGGTTTGAATGCGCCCTAAGAATTTTCTACCTGATAGCTAATCGCAATCCATCTGACATAGTAACAAACGTTAAGTGAGATTCCAACCTAGTTCTATCATTCTGTATTTAGGTCTATGTGCGTCAAGTTTGGTGTAGGAAAAGGTACTGCATGGCGTGCTGTGAGGCGTGTAATTCACGCTCTCAACTGTCTAGCGCCACGTTTCATAAAATGGCCAAGAGGAGAGGAAGCTACCCGCGTGATCGAAGAGTTTGAAAGAGCAAAGAATTTTCCAGGCGTTATTGGGGCAATTGATGGTTCCTTTATAAAGATAAGAGCTCCTAAAAAAGATGCAGCTTCTTATGTCTGCAGGAAAAATTTTCATGCTATTCACCTCCAAGCTGTATGTGATGCTCGAAGCCTATTTACACATTGCTATGCTGGGCATGTGGGTTCTGTGCACGATGCACGAGTTTTTAGGAATTCTCCTATAGCTGATTTTATTCAGAGGTCACATGAATATTTTCCTGCAGATTCTCATCTTATTGGAGATGCAGCTTATACACTTCATTCGCATGTTATGGTACCATTTCGAGATAACAGACACCTAACTGCAAGGCAAAAAAATTTCAATTACTGCTTATCGTCTACTCGCATGGCCATTGAAAAAGCTTTCGGGCTTTTAAAAATGCGGTTTTGCATTTTACTAGACTGTCTACCTCTCACTGATGTGGCCAAAATACCACAGTTTATTATTGCATGCTCTGTAATGCATAATATCTACATACTACAAAATGATATTATAGACGATGTTGCAGTTTGTCTCAATGATGGGAATGATGTTCCTGATGTCGTAGCAGCAGGTGCAGATGTGGGTAATCAAAAAAGGGTGAGAATTATGAATGAGTTGAGAATGAGACTTGGAAACGAAAATAACTAGACAAAAAAATGGTATCAGTAACATGCAGTAAATGTAAATACTGTAAATATTGTAAATACTTTAGTGAGTAAATATTGTAAATACTGTAAATATTTAGTGAATACTGTAAATGTTTAGTGAGTAAATATTGTAAATACTTTAATGAGTATAGTTTAGTTAGACTGTTGGAGCTGTCTTTGTATATTTCCAACTTTTCTTGTCTAACTTGTTTTTGCCTATTTACCTTTTTT
>NW_020212579.1:0-4152 GCF_003070985.1 Temnothorax curvispinosus
TCTCTCTCTCTCTCTCTCTCTCTCTCTCTCTCTCTCTCTCTCTCTCTGTGAGTACTGACAGTCGCTTGTTATCTTGCTCTTATCGAGGTGAATTTTTCTGCTGCCGCGTGCTGCCTTCGGGCCGTCTTGTTGCAGATTCTGGCGGGCTTTTGGCTGCTCCTCACGCATACTTATTTTCCTTCTTGGAGGCGATTACCCTGCTCTGAGTATTTTCAAGGAAAATCATTGTGTGATCTAACCTCTTTCTCAGAATTATCGCGGGGTCTTGGAATTGCCCGAGCGTGGTGTTGCTTCCTGCTGCGCATGTGCCTGGCCTGTCGATCTGTTCTTGCACCGTTCAATCTGCGTGCTGTTCGCGGGCATGTGCCTGCCTAGTGTGGACTGCTCCTGCCTCCTCTTCTGATTGGTTGTCGTGTGGTGCCAACCGCGATCTTCTGAACCAGCATATTTTTCGCATCGTGTGGCGGGATCGTCTGGTGCGTGCATGCTCTTCGGGCGGTCTTATACTTGCGTGAGCGACAGTGGGGAAATGCAGTGTGCTAGGTGCAATAAACAAATAGCGACTAACTCCGTTGAATGTGAATGTAAGAGAGCGTTTTACCCGGGTTGCGTTAAACCGTATGCAATTACCAGATACGCTGACTCCTGTTGCAAGTCGCTACTCGACATTCTGCCTCCTACACCCGGCGTCGTGCATGCTGAGCGAGCACTTGATTTTGACACCATGTCAACCCCTGCAAGTGGCGATGCACAGTCTCTGTTACAGTCTCAACCTGTTTCGCAGTCTCAAGGTGACACAACAAATAGCCTTTTATCTTTACTGACCGAGCAGCTCAGGGAGTCGAATGCTCAATTTTCTGCCTTCGTTGAGGAGCAACAGCGTACGAACGGCGTGCTGAGTGACAAGCTTGACAAACTGAATTGCATTGCGAGTGGTGTTGAGCGCAATAATCAACGTATTGTTGAATTGGAGCAGCGTTGCGATGCTCTCACTGATGAGATCCGTGTGCTTAAGGAGGATCGTGCGCTATCTCCTCCTGCACGGAATGTCTATACCGCGAATGAAATTATTGTATCGGGAGTTCCCGCCGAAATGTCTGTAGCTCCGTCTGAATGTGCAAGCAGGTTATTTAACAGTTTAGAAATTCCTGAACTATCCTGCCACATTCTGAACGTTCGACCTGTTGTACGTAAACCTCTGCCGGTTGGGACTGCTGACCTTCGCCCCTCGCCGACTCGTACGTCGCACACTGGCTCCCTAATTGTTACTCTGGCTTCGAAGGCTGTTTGCGATGTGGTTATGGCGAGGAAGCGAGCTCGGCGGTCGCTCACGCAGAGGGAGGTCTGCGGCAATGACTCCAGTCGGAGCGTGCATGTCAATGAACTACTCCCCAAAAATATTCACGATCTGTTGCAACAAACAAAGAAAATCGCCAGAGAGCGGTCTTATAGGTATGTCTGGGTAAGGGCGGGTCGCATTCTTGTCAGGCAATCTGATGGCAAGCCTGCTATTTTTATTGATTCGGTTGCAGATCTTGGTAAACTTGTTTGACATGCGGGCTCCGACCCTACAACTTCTGCCGTTCGCGATGGCGGGTGTTCTCAGTCTGCCTGTTTTCGAGTTGCTCAATTTAACGCCAACTCTCTCCGCGGTCACATGGATTATATCAGAATGTTTTTTGCCACTCGCTTCTTCCATATTATATCCATTTCTGAAACGTGGCTGAATGAGAGCATTTCCGACGTCACTGTGGCGTTAAGCGATTACTTCCTAATTCGTAATGATAGAGTGGGACGTATGGGTGGTGGGGTTGCGTGCTATGTGCATAAATCTCTTCGTGTCAAAATTCTGGCCACCTCCAGCAATATCTGTTTTAACTCGCCTGAATATATTCTGTTTGAAGCACGTGTACCCGATGGTGAATCCGTTCTTTTTGCAACTATTTACAGAAGACCTAAAGGTCTTTTCTTGCACGATTTTGTTGAGTCCTTAAATCAATTCTCTCACCTTTATAAGAATATTATTGTTGGTGGTGACTTGAATTGTAATCTTGTGTCTGCGAGTTTTGAGGCGTGCTACCTGCGTGATCTCATGTCTGGTCTGGCTTTGCATATTATTGATTCTGGGCCTACCTATCACACGGCGACTTCTGATTCCTGGCTTGATGTGTTCGTGATTGATGATGTCGAAAAAATTAAGTCCTTCTCTAAATCTCAGTGTCCTTTCATTGCCGGTCATGATCTCCTCGTGCTGTCTGTGTCTCTTAATTCCAAACTCTGCCTATCATCTACTATTTCTCGACGTAATTATAGGGGCATTGATGGTTCTGAGTTTTGTGATTACCTTCGTTCCATTGCTGACTCTGTACGTGTCAAATTGGACTCGTTACCCTGTCATGCCGACGTGGACAGTTTGTGCGAAGTGCTGTCTGTCAGTTTATTGGGTGCACTTGACGTCTTTGCCCCTATTCGTGTCCTTGAAATTAAGAAGCCTCCTGTGAGGTGGCTTACCTCGGAGCTGATGGCAATGTTACGTATTCGTGATCAGTTGTATAAGCGTGCCAAACGTGCTAATAGCCTCCTAGGTTATGCCACTTACAGACTTTTCCGTAACAAGCTCAATGCTGACATCAGGCGAGCTAAGAGCGAATATTACTTTAATTCCCTTATGAGCGTCAATGATCCTGCTAAACTCTGGAAAGAGCTTGCTCGGCTTGGACTCGCCAAATCCACTTTTGCTTCTCCTTTGCAATTCTTTTCGCCTGACAAGTTAAACACATACTATGTATCTGTTACGAACGCTCAGCCGATCTGTACTTACTCTAACTTTATTTCAGCCACTGCTTCAATCAATGGTCCCTCTGATCGCCCTGAATTCGTCTTCTCTACCATCTCGTCGAATTCAGTATCCAAGGTTTTATCCGAAAAACCTCTTCACTCGTTTGCATCGGGTGTAGACGGAATTCCCTTGTTCATTCTACGTCTTGCATTGCCTATCATCCTGCCTTTAATAACATCCATGTTGAATCGATCTCTGGACACTTCTGTGTTTCCGTCTGAATGGAAAAAAGCCTACATTCGTCCACTCTCAAAAATTCGAACACCTCTATCACCGTCTGACACGAGACCGATTGCAAACCTGTCTGAACTTTCTAAATTATGTGAGAAAATTGTAGCTTCTCAAATTCTTGATTACTTACATGATCATGACATCTTAAATCCCAGACAATCTGCATATCGTGTGGGCTATAACACACAGTCAGCACTGTTACGTGTGAGTAATGATATTAAACAGGGCATTGATGATGGATTAATCACCATCATGATACTCTTCGACTTTAGTAAAGCGTTCGATACAGTTCCCCATTTGCTGTTGCTCGTCAGGCTTAAAGAACTTGGATTCTCAGATGCTGTCCTCAATTGGATTTTTTCGTACTTAACAGGTCGTTCTCAAGCGGTTATTGATGACACTGGTAATCTTTCGGAATGGCTGTTTACTTCATCAGGAGTCCCACAGGGCTCTGTACTTGGTCCTCTCTTGTTTTTACTTTTCATCAACGATATATATAAAATATTACGTTATGTG
Organism: Temnothorax curvispinosus; assembly: GCF_003070985.1. Lineage (NCBI taxonomy): Eukaryota > Metazoa > Arthropoda > Insecta > Hymenoptera > Formicidae > Temnothorax > Temnothorax curvispinosus. Next base: position 3,587 of record NW_020212579.1, read on the forward strand.
ATGCATATGATCTTTGCAGATGACATTCAAATTTATTATTCATGCTTACCTTCCAACATCTTACGTGCATTGGAATTAATTTCGTTGGATGCTAATGCCATTTTTGACTATGCTACGTCTAACGGTCTCATGCTTAACCCTGCAAAATCCAAGGTCATTATATTTGGCAGTCAAGCGCACATAAGTAGTATTGATATCAGTCGTCTTCCACCCATTGTTGTAAACAGCACGCCTTTACCATTCGTTTGCGAAGTAAGAAATTTAGGCGTTATTTTTACATTTAATCTATCATGGACGAGACACATCTCGCTTATCTCACAGAGAGTTCATCATGCGTTGAACAAATTGAAGTTTAACAAGAACTGTCTTTCTAAACAGCTTAGAATCAAACTTGTTACAACATTAATTTTACCTCACATTGATTACTGTTGTCTCGTATATCATGGCCTGACCAAAGAATTAAACATCAAATTGCAAAGACTTGTTAACTGTTGTATTCGATTTATTTTCGATATTAGACGTGATGACCATATCACACCGTACAGACGACAACTGGGATGGCTTTC
>NW_020212580.1:0-7896 GCF_003070985.1 Temnothorax curvispinosus
AGCTCTACAAATACCATAGCGCATGCGCATATGGCTTCTGCATTCTGCTCAAGGCTCCTGCAATTTTATGTGCTTCCACCTTTAGTCTGTCTGTGGCAGTCGGTCCAAAGCGCAGTGGGATCACCTGCACCCCAGTGTGACAAGTAAGGCTAAATTCTTGAAATTTCAGTGAATTTTTTTTGCACTGTATTTCGACATCAGAGTGAAGAACAAGGTTAGTACATCATGTTATACTATGTCTAATTTTTTTTTTTACGGTATATTAGATGGCGTATAATTTACGGCCTCGGCGAGTATTCGAGGAGTTACTCGAAGATGATGATATTGAAGTCAGTGTTGAAAGTAAAGTGTATTTTATTGTTTATAACATGAAAGTTTGATTAAATAATAAATACTATAGCATATTTTGATGATAACGCAAAGTTCATTTTTTCACGAAACTCCTTCATTTCTCAAAATAAATACCTTTTTTTAAAGGGCCACTAAACTACTATTTTTTTTCTTGTAGTACTACATCAGTAGAAGACTCACCTAAATTTTTAGCCATTTTTATGAAAAAATAAAAAAATAATGAATTTTTTTGTAAAAACAGCCATTTTTTCATTTTTTTGGGGCTATTTTAATTTTTTTATCATACATAATTTTAATTTTTGGCTATATAACCTACATCACTTTTAAAAGTAAGCTTTTAAGAAGTTCTAAAAAAATTGGCAAGTTAAAATATTGAATAGCTTATTTGTTATAACAATTTTTGTCGCTGGGGTAGATTCCACCCCAATGTGGCAAGTACGTGACGTCTACAGAAGTGTGGCAAGTAAGGGTTAATGTAAAGAATCTAAGCCAATTTTTAGTACTTTTTAAATTTAAAAAAAAACCTAAATTTGAGAAAGTTATAGCTTGCTAAAGTTTCTTTGATGACGGCAACTTCAAAAGATTTCGCATATAAGGTATGACGTCACAGCACATTTTCGTGTACTATATTTTCTTCAATTTTGAAGATATTGCAAAAATTCAAAAAGTTTACAAAGAAAGTATCCCACTATCTATCAGACCGTTTAATAAAAATTTATGTTAAAACCGAATTAACCTTCCATCTATAAATATGGGTCTACGGCATTCGAGCCAAAATGAAATTTGCTCATAACTGTAAAACTGCAAGCCTACCAGAAAATATTAAATAAACGATATTTATCAAAATAACTATAAAATCATCAACTGCAATTAGACAGATGTTTTGTGAGTTTTTTCAGATTTTTTAAAATACTTTAAGATAGAAAAAAAATAGCGTCAAACATGACAGACCCACGTTTACACGCCGAGGCTGAAAAAACCGACTACAGACGGAGGGTTAATTATAATATACAATATTTCCATTAGTTTAGGACTTTCTTTTCATTTCTTTCATAATTTTTTAATAAATCAACAATACACAAGACAAATTGTAACATACTCAAAATGGCAATTTTGATAACATATTATCAGAAATATTTATGATATATTAATTTATATAATGGAAAATTTAAATTTTTAACACTTATGTAAATAGTATATCTCAATAAATGTAGAGAACTGTATGTAACCGTTAATTAAGACATAATGTTAATCAGTACCCCAAGCTATCGATCAAGCCTACTTGGAACTTGATCCATTCACTCGTTATCGAGATCTCAACATCTCGAGTACTCGCAAATCGTCGCGTCGCGTAAAAGAGTCACGGTCGGTCTCGCTCCGCGTGTACTTGGCGCGAGACACTACCGTGTCTCTTGATCCCTACCAAGTATATATCAAGATCAAAGTTATTGGAAAGGTATCCCCTAATATAAATGATTATCAAGAATTTAAATAAATTCGTAAATATATTTTTACTATATTTTTTCATTACAAAAGCACAAATCAATAATAATACATATCCACGCATCATAATACTACTATGCGACAATTTTTAAAAGGTTTTGCAATCTAACGAATTTCTACATCTTACCTGTAGAAGCTTGCTGTTGAATTTCATTTTCTTCTTTTGCAGCTGGTGTTGCAGTATTAGTTGGAGAAGGTAGAATTGGAGTAGGTGGCATATCTGATAAATCAAGCTTTTCACCTGCAGCAACTGCAGCAATAACTATATCAAATTGTTTTACAGTTTTTACATATTGTAGTGCTTGTTCTTTGTTGCCCGCTTTCTTCCAAGCAATTGCTGCAGTCTTATATTTTTGTTGCTGTACTTTTAATTTATCCAAAGCTTCTTGATCAACTATGACGTCTGCCAGTGGTTCAGAAGGGTTATTATCATCATTTGAGATTACATTCGATTTTGCAACTGCTTCACTAACTTCCATTGGTGATGGTGTTTTTTCTTCTACAAAGTAGACAAAATAGTATTAGTGAAATAAAAATCAATATCGCAAATCTCCAATTAACATTTAAAAAGCTGGATAATAATAAACCTATTAATAATTTGTTCACGAATGAAACTATTAAAATACAAAACGTCATGTTCCATATTCTCATCAAAGGAGTGTGCAAAATTGAGAAAATTTTGTGGTACAAAATCAATTGTCATGAAACTTGACATAGACATAGTATGAAGTAAAATATGAAGAAATCCAACCAAAATCGAATGGCTAAATGAGTGGATCTTGGTCAAAAACCAGAAAATGAGTCCGGTGGCGGCATTGACAACAGTGTTCATTTGCCATTCATACAATCTCACTTTGGCAATAGAATAACATTGTTCGTGAATGACCCACTAAATAACCGTTGGCAATTGACAGGCTGAATCAGTGATGCCAGAAAGCGGCCTCGATAGCATACGGTAAAAGTAGTGGGAATGTCCCAGGATTCAGCCATTCGATTTTGGTTAAAGTTCTTCATATTTTACCTCATATTATGTCCGTGTCAAGTTTCATAACGATTGATTTTGAACACAAAATTTTCTTAATTTTGCACACTCTTTTGCTTCCTCATAAAGGAAGCTTTGTTTTCATAAACTTCGTGTATGGACCTTTGATCGCATATAAAGCTAAGTCTAATCAACCAAATTTTAAAGAATTATATATGAAATAGGGGTAGAAAAAACCGAAAAAAACATTGTTTTTTTTAGTTTTCGATGCCAATGTGTTCAGAATGTTCTAAAACGTCGGAAAATCGTAATTTTAAAAAATGTCCATATGTGTGTATGTATGTGCCAAATTTACCGAAATTTCTATAATTCAAGAACTGATTAACCAAATCTTAAAGAAATATATATGAAATAGGAGTAGAAAAAACTGAAGAATATAATAAAATTAGAAAAAGTGCTAATAATAAAGGGGTTACCGATTTCTATCTAAAAAAAATCTACATAATTACTCTAATTTCCGCAAATTTTGTGATATCGAGCTTAATTTTTTTTTATGGATAGAGTATCATTAAAGGTAGATTGGTGTTGAATTTGGCAATGATCGATGAAGGGGTTACCGATTTTTGCCTAAAAAGTGTACATGTTATACGTGTAATCTCATATATAGAGTTTCATTAAAGGAAGGTTGTTTTGAATTTGGCGAAGATTGGTGAAAGGGTTACCGATTTCTGCCTCTTATGAGGAAACTTGTATTTTATTCGATGCATAATTATTAGTATTTATTAGTTTGGCTTCCTCATAGAAGCTTTATGAGCGAAATAAAATAGGAGCAATGGTAGCGATCTGTAATGAGAAGGAAGCAATGTGCAAGTTCCTAATTTGCACACTTTTTTTAATTTTAAATTTAATCTTTTTATGAATAATAGAGGGTTAGCTTAATAGTACAAGTGGGGTTTTACAATCGGCGCAGTGTCAAATCGATGTTGACTTTAGAAGTTCAGGCTACATAGGCAAAAACTCGGTAATCCCTTCACCGATCCTCGCCAAATTCAATACCAACCTTCCTTAAAAATGACTTTCTTTAATGATACTTTATATAAAATTACACATATAACTTACACTTTTATGCAAAAATCGGTAACTTCTTCACCGATCTTTGCCAAAACTCTATCCATAAAAAAATTTAGCTTGATATCTCAAAATTTGCAGGAATTAGAGCAATCACGTAGATTTTTTAAAATAGAAATTATATTATAAGCAATTTTTCTAATTCTATTATATTCTTTAGTCTCTTCTATCCCTATTTAATATATGTATAATAATACATTAAGATTTGGTTGATTAGTTCTTGAGTTATGAATAAATGTGTACATACATACACACATACACACAAGAGACATTTTTTTAAGGCAATTTTCTGACGTTTTAGAACATTCAGAACACATTAGAATCAAAGACTAAAAAAACAATTTTTTCTTCGGTCTTTTCTACCCCTATTTCTTATATAATTCTTTAAAATTTGGTTGATTAGACCTAGCTTTATACGCGATCAAAAGTCCATACACGAGGTTTACGAAAACAAAGCTTCCTCTATAAGGAAACAAAATAAACAAAATTTAAGTTTAAAAAAATATTTTAAAGCTTAAAATCTCTACTTTCAAAAAATCACTATTATTCTTTTAGTTTCTGTGAGTTACATAATTTTTACATATAGAAAACTACGAACTGGACAAAATAGAAAATTTTCTTCTTACTTTTTGTCACATGCACAAAAAAAATCTGTAAAAATTTTCGACTTTCTAACGTGAAAGCTTAAAGTTTTCCCTACAAAATCTTTTCTTAAAATGTTTCTATGATTTTTTGTTATCGAGTTATCGCGGGTTGATTAAGAAATTTGCTTTTTGACTTTATTTGCTCATAACTCCGTTAAAAATCATTGTGCCGCAATTCAAAAAACAAATTCTTAAAGCTAAAACTTTGCTCAAAATCTTGAGCTAGCTATCTGGGAAGATTCAAAATACATTAAAAAAACGTAAGAAAATGACGTCTGGGGATTTAAACAATTTCACTTTTTTTTTTTTTTTTTTTTTTCTTTACTTTTCACGTTTTTCTCGCTGTAGACGTAATTTTTATGGCCATTTTCGGATTGTACAACTCAAAGTACGTAAGAATACGTAAGATTTATTCGTTCCCCTAACAGTTCCCGAAACTTCAATTTTGCATACCCTGAAAAAAAATTTCATAGCTATTTGGCAAATTTTTTTTAAACGGAGTATTTAAAAGTATAAAAAAACGTAAAGAATTTGTTCTGCACAATTGTTTTCTGGGTCAAAAAAGGGAAAAATTGTTAATTTTTACATCATTTTCATTCATTTGTATCATGTCTACATGTTATTTTTAAAAAATTTGGCAATTATACCATTCAATAGAGCAAAATTTCAGTTTTAAGAATATGCTTTTTTAATTGCGGTACGATGATTTTTAACGAGGTTATGAGCAATCAAAGTCAAAATGCTCATTTCTTATTCAACCCGTGATAACTCAATAACGAAAAATCGTTGAAACACTTTTAAAAAAAGATTTTGCAAGAAAAACTTCAAGCTTTTATGTTAAAAAGTCGAAAATTTTTGCAACTTTTTTTGTGCACGTAACAGGTCCACAAGGTGAGAAAAAAATTTTCCATTTTGTCCAGCTCGTAGTTTTCTATATCAAAAGACATGGCAGTGTCTCGCGCCAAGTATACGCAAAGCGTTTTTTAACTTAAATTTCGTTCATTTTTAACGAAGTTACAGTTGCTTGAATTTTGCCTATTTTTTAAGAAAAATTTAGTGTTCCTCTAACCTTTGTGAGGAGTTTATAAGCCCAATTACAGATAGTCAAATAAGAAAGATAAGATATCGATAAGAAAACAAGCATAAAGGAATATATACTACCTATATTTTTAACAGTAGGTTCAGCAATAGCTGAAGGAGACAAAGCTGGAGGAATGTCAGCTTCGTTTATGTTTCTACCTGATTGAACAGAAACCAACATCTCCTTCAGTGTTTTTACACCTCTGTTATACCTTCTAGCTCTACCAGTCTCATCTTTTCTTTTGGCCTTTTCCTCAGCTATTTCATAAATTTTTAGTCTCTCTTGCAATAATTGAATCAATTCTTGCATAAAACTATTTTCCTCTTTAGTTTCAGTAGATTCATGTTCACCGTGTTCTGCTTTTTCTTCTTCTTCTTTGATTAATTCTGGCGTCTCTGTCCTTTCTGTTTCATTTCCTGTGAGCATCTGCAACTCTTTCTAAACCAAAGAAATAATTTTAAATATAATTAAACTTCATATTATATAAATAGTAATATAATATTACTAGGTATTACATGACGTACCAATAATGCAGGATCATCATTTCCTTCAGATGGTTCTTCATCAGAATTTGTATCCTTCATACAATCAGCTACCATTTCATCCAAGTTTACATCATTAATAGCTTTGCGTGCAACTAATTTTATTTATACGTTTATATTATATATATATATATATATATATATATACATATATATAATTTACGAGTATGTAATACAGATTATGCTACTTTTAATTCAAAAGTTAAGCGAAGAATATAGACTTCTGCATAATGTATAACGTATAAGGAAATGAACCAATCAGAGACCTTCTTTTCCATAGTGGAGATAAAAATAGAGGATTAGGTCATTTCCTTATGTGTCATGCATTATGCACTATGCAGAAGTCTGTGCTCAAAAAAAGATGTGAATATAGAGATTACATCTATGACTTTTGTGAAGTTGCAACTATTATTAGAGAGCAAACTTTTGTTATTTATTTTTATACTTCTTTAGATAATTTGGAAGATACTTTTCTTGCTTTTATAATTAGAATTTATATGTATAAGAAGAAATCAATCACGACCGTACAAAAATTTTAAGGGTATCATTTTATATTTTTAGACATCTTCATAATGACTCAGGAAGAATTAATCTTTTAATCTTTTATTATTTGTCTGTTATTGATATATATCCCTAGATTATATTCAGATCCATTTTTCCAAAACTAATTGTTCAAAATTGCTGTGTCTAATATAATTAATAATATAAGTAATATAATAATACTACTTAAATTATATTGTTTGTACATTTATAATATCATTGAATGATATATTTTAAAATCTTGTAGACTTCTCTTAAGAAACACCTATAAAATACACGATTTGTAAAGCTAACTTACCGCTGCGTCTGCTTTTGTAACCTGTATCATTGCCAGCCGCCAAAGCAGCTAATTCAGCTTCCAAACTTTCGTCATTATCGTCATCTTCCATCACATTATCATTAATATTGCCAATATTTATATCAGGTACTTCAAAAATGCCGTACTATATAAAGCATGACCATTATAAGTGAAAAAGATAAATAATAATCCGTCATAAAATACCATATACATATAAAAACCAAAATCATAAAATAAAGATGTATCACGTTTACATATTTCTAACCATAAAAACTAAACTTATAACCCAAAATGTAATGTAAACTTTAAGTTCCTAAAAAAAATAATCAGAAAGAAGAAATCTTGCACAATATACTTATTAAAAAAGACTAAAGCAATACCTGTTCTAAGCCACCAACTGGCCTAGGCTGTTTCGGCTGCTCTTTTTTCTTACCAAACATTTTACTCGTTAATCGCAGTGTGATGCAAATACTTAGCGATATTGGCAGAAACCAAAGGATTAAACTGATTAAAGACAAAATAACTTCACTGCAATTACTGTATATGTGTGCATGTATTGTACCTTATACGATATCGCGCACTGATATGCGCAAACACAAATCATACAAATACAGTCATAACTGACATCACTTGCATTTTGCGTTTCGATATTCACTGCGTACTGAAAATTTATAGTTTACGTCACGTATGGTCTGGTATTGGGATTGGCGGTCGTGACGTCACCAAGGCAAAATGGCCGGAGAGAGTAGGTCACTTGTCACAATACAATACGACGTATGTGCTTATTTATAAATTTCAGTAATTAAAATGAGACTGCCCATAAGTGA
>NW_020212581.1:0-1039 GCF_003070985.1 Temnothorax curvispinosus
ATTTAGGGCCACTTCGACCAACGCCGATTAACTTTAATCGACGATTATCTTAATCAGCAGTGTCGCCAACAACAAGATATTTGTCGTTGATGTGTATGTCGTTCTTAACCAATCTTTTCAAATATTATACTACTTCTCTTTAATTTGAATAAAAGTGTTTCGACTTTTATTTAAAATATCTACGAAAACGTGTTTATGTAACATGGATAGAATTATTAATTTTTTATTATTTGATGAATACGAGGGTTATGATCTTCCAATAAAAAGGAATCGACGAAAACCACGTATAATCAGGCCACGTATAAATTATTTAGAAATTTTTGTCATTTTAAAAGAAGATTTGCAATATCAAAGGGAAACTTCAACATGATATTAGAAAATTTATGTTGAATTACAACATAAGACTAATCGCTATGTATAAATATTTAATACAACAATTTAAAATTATATATGATATAATAAACAAGACAAAATAAATTTATTATAAAAAAATAAAACATTAAAAATTTTTATACATACTATGGGAATGCATATATGTATTCTGTCAGTTTATTAGTTTATTTTAATTTATTTTAATTAATATTCTCTCAGTTATGGTGAATAGTATATTATATATTATAACAACACAAATTAGATTATTAACACACCCAGCTATATGTATATAATTGAATAAATAAATAAATATGTGTATAATATACACATATAATATATATATTATATTATATATAATTTTAAATTGTTGTATTAAATATTTATACATACCGATTAGTTTTATGTTGTAATTCTACATAAATTTTTTCTAATATCATGTTAAAGTTTTCCTTTGATTTCCTTTGATATTGCAAATTTTCTTTTAAAATGACAAAAATTTCTAAATAATTTATACGTGGCCTGATTATTCGTGGTTTTCGTCGATTCCTTCTTATTGGAAGATCATATAACCCTCGTATTCATCAAATAATAAAAAATTAATAATTCTATCCATGTTACATTGTTCTTGAATTTATCAATTCAATTGAATCGCGAGGAATGGAGGAAT
>NW_020212582.1:0-5941 GCF_003070985.1 Temnothorax curvispinosus
TATTCCGCCGGTCGATACTCATGCCGCGCGCCGATCGATATTACGCTACTATCCGTGCTGCGTGCCGCGCGCCTCCCGTCATACTATTCATGTAGCGTATGTACGGTCGCGCGCACGTGGCGGCAGGCGGACAGCTGACCGCCACAATTTACATAAAGTCCTATTATTCTCCATATTTCTTCTCCTATCCTTATCTTACATTCGATCTAACCTTCATCTTCCTCCAACTTTCTTTCTTCCTTTATCTCTTCTATTCTCTTCCGTATTCCTAACAGCATACCCCCACTTGCTCTTCCTTTCTTGTTCCTCCTGGTCGCTATCTGTACTCTCCATTTGTATTCTCTTGGGATATTTTCTTTCATCTTTTCCCACCCCCTCTCATCTAACCATGTCTCCATCATTATCACTACATCCCATTCTTTTATCGCTTCCCAGAATTCCTTATCCTTGTTTGCTATGCCCGCCACATTCCAGAACGCCACCTTCCACATTTCCTCCTCCCTCCTGATTTTCCTTTTCTCTCTCTCTCCATTTTCGGTATCCTCCTCTCCATCTCCTCCTCCTAAGTTCTCTTCCTCATTCTCCTTTTCCCCTTCTTTGTCCTTCTCATCTCCCTCTTCCATATTACCTCCATCTTCCTCCTCTCTTAGTTTTCCCCTTTTTCCTTCCACACATTTCCTTCGTTATCTCTTAATATCTCTTCATCCTCTTCCCATTTCCACCATTTTCCTTCTACTTGCATCTTTCCATATCCTACCTTTACTCTCTTGCCATTTCCTCTCTCCTGCCTTGCAATGTCTTCTATATTTCATCTCATCTTTCTCTCCTTCCATGTCAGGTCATCATCTATTCCTATCCCTTTCTCTTTTAGTCTTCTTCTCTCCATCATGACCTTTCTTTTTTGTTCCAGTCCCTGCAGGCTTATTATTGCCATCTTTATACCTCCCTCTCTGTTGTCCTCTATGACCTTTTTGCAACTCACTTCCGTTTCTATTCCAATCCCCATTAAAATTTCTTTCACCTCTCTTTCTATATCGTTCCTCTTTCCTTTCGTTCCTCTTATAACTATGTTTCTTCTTCTTTCTTCTCTCTCTCTCTCATCTCTAATTTCTTATCTATTTCTTTTAGTTTTCTCTCTAATTCCTTCTCCCCTGCGTCTTCTTCTTTCCCTATTCCCTTCTCTTTCATTTCCGTTATCGTCTTCTCCATTTCCATTATTCTCTTCTCCATCTTCTCTCTCTCTTTCATCCATTTTTCTTCTCTCTCTTCCATGGTTCTTTTAAAATCTTTCATCTCTTGTCTTATCTCTCTCTTTTGCTCCCTCATTATCTCCAGCATCTCATTTATTCCTTCTCTCATCTCGGTTTTTACTTCCTTTTTTATCTCCTTTATCCAGCTTCTTTCATCCCCTGAGGTTTCCTTATCATCTATTTTCTTCGGTGATCTCTGCACCTTCTTACTCCTGTTAAAGGCCCATTTTTCGTATTCCCGGCCTTCTGTTTCCCCTCTCTTTCTCTTTGATTCTATACTACCTGTACTTCCTCTTCTCTCCCCCTTTCCCTTCTCCTGTTCCTCCCCAATTAATTCTATCAATCTTGCCGTTTTTTCTTCCTCCTCAGCCATTTTCCTTCAGTTATACCTATCTACCCTGCTCTTCTATTTCTCTATGAGTTTCCCTTCTATGTTCGCACCTGCCTATGCCCCCACGCGTGTCGCCGCGACCGCGCGATTTCGTGACGTCCCCGTCTATACGCTCTACCCCTCTCCTCTGTTTTATTCTATGCCTGCCTATCTGTCCGTTGTTCTTCCGTCACTTTTCCTTCCCCGTATCTAACCCTATCCTTTCCCTTTGACCTGCGCCCACTCCCACACTCTCTCTTACTCCTCTGCTTCTCTCTCTCACCCACCCACTGCCCTCTCACACACCCTCTCACACTCCTCTTTCTCCGATTCTCTTCCAGTCACTCACACACGTGTCACTCCCGAAAGCGCCGGAAACGGAAGTCCTACATATATACATATAATATACATGTATTATATGTATATTTAATATATACAGTGTGTTATAAATAAAAGTATACAACCGAATCGGGGGGGGGGGTAGCTTACAATAATTCCTTCACGTAAACGAGATTTTGTAGTAACTTACGATAATTTACTCCGCGTAAACGAGTGAATTATCGTAAGTTACTACAGAAGTAACGCTCGCGTAAACGTAGTAACAGGTAGCACACCTATTGCATAAGCATTGTCGTAGCGTCTTACGCCTTAGATAATATTAATTAGTTTAGCTTAAATTATGTGTAATAGAAACATTTAATTTTAGTAAATTTAATTATTTTGCATGTCAAAGTTTACGAGGTTTACAAAGTTTTACTTTAACACTTTTGTTTATGTTAGAATAACTTTAATGGTGCGTGTCCACCTGCGAGATAATGGTGCGTGTCCACCTGCGAGTAAAACTCTCGAGAGTAGCTCACGAGATTAATTCTCGCAAATGGACATATTCCTGGAGAGTACCTACCGGAGAATGAATCGCAGCTCTCGGCGAGCGAACTTGTCAAGACCTACTCGCAAATTGACACGACGTTATTTTACTCTCGGAGATCAGCTCGCCAAGCTCGAACGCTGTTCGTATTTTGAGAGCTACATGTTGAGAGTAAAAACCGAGATGGCAAAAGTTTGTTCCTTTGATGACACAAAGGAATTTATTGAATAACTAGCTGGTTACCCGGGCTTCGCCCCGGAGGACATATGTAATAAGTAACATATGTAATAAGTAACATATGTAATAAGTAACATATGTAATAAGTAACATATGTCAGACACGCAAATAGTCTCTCTCTCCTTTTTTCTCTCTCCCTCTCTCTCTCTCTCTCTCTCTTTTTCTCTCTCCCTCTCTCCCACTCTCTCCCTCTCTCTCTCCCTCTTCCTCTCTCACTCTCTCTCTCTTTCTGTATCTTCCTCTCTCTCTTCCTCTCTCTTTTCCTCTCTCCCTCTCTTTTTCCCTCTCCCTCTCCCTACAATTCTTTGCGATTCGGTCAATTAATTTCCAAAAAATTGGAAAAATTTCTAATACCGGCTTCCAAAAAAATCGGTAACAAAAAATTATACACTTTATAGCACTCTCCGGAAAATTCCACCCCTGTTTCATACGTAATTCTTCGAGATTCGGTCGATTATTTCTGGTTGGCGCTCGCTTGCACCTAATTGTAAGATAGTAGTTTAGTCGCACCTGTGTAATGTTTGACATGTTTGAATTGCGTTGATACTCGTTGTATATTAGTCAGTAAGCTCATAATCGTAAAGTTATTGTCGGTTTAAGACTCGCGCGAAACGTTGGCGGACCGCGACAGGTGTCAATACTCGCGCGACTCACCCGACTCGTGCTGCCCGCCCACGGGCGGCAAGCCTAATTATTGGGACAATAGTACTCGTTCGCGCCGTACTTCCAGGAGCGCGAGCCGAGAGAGTCCCGGAGCACGTGACTCCCGTAAGAAACGCCGAGAAGTTAAGACGGAGTATGAGCCACAGTCGAGTGCTCGAAAAATCTGTTATAACGGCGTGTGCCTGCTTGCCCGTTTTGTGTTGCTTGCTGCTCGCTTGCTTGCTTGATCGCTACCTTGTCTGCCTGCACGCCTCCCGCTCGCTATCGAGGAGAATTCGCCACCTGAGAGGACAGACGAGAACGGCCGAGAGACTACCCCAGGAGGGCGCCGGACTGCGATACGGTGAGTCGCTTCGCTTAATTTATCCCGTTTTTCTCGCATTATATTTCGCTTGCATTCGTGAGGGGATTGCCCCTTTGGTTCTTCGAACCACCCTAATACAGGCCAATCGCAAATCCGGGGAACGATTGATACCCCCCCGAGCAATTTCCCAAAAAATTAAAAGAATTAAAAAATTCGGTTTCCAGAAAATCGGTAGCAAAAAACTATACACTTTATGGCACTTCCCGGGAAATTCTACCCCTATTTCATGTACCCTTGATAAAAATTTGGTCCATTAACGAATGAGTAGTTCGCGGACAGACGGACAGACAAACAGTCGGGTTTTATATAATAGTACTAGCATGCCCCGGAGAACATGTATATTAAGACACGCAAATAGTCTCTCTCTCTCTCTCTCTCTCTCTCTCTCTCTCTCTCACTCTCTCTCTCTCTCTCTCTCTCTCTTTCTCTCTCTCTGTGAGTATGGTGTGCACGTCCGTTGTGTTGCTCCTGCTTTATCCTGTCACATCTCTGCCGTGAGCTGCCTCCGGGCCCTTTTGTTGCAGGTATTGGCACATTCTTTTGTTGCTTTTCACGCACAAGTGATATCTCTCTATATCTCTTGGGTGCTTGCAACCTAACCGAGTGCATTTCAACGGCAAATTCTATCGCCGTTTGCTGTTCCTGTCGTGGACGTCGATCATGACTGCGCATGCGCCTCTCATTGCCAACCTTTTCTATCTCGCTGCTGTTTCCTGGGCATGTTGCTGATTGGTGGCCGTATGAGGCGACCGCACTGTGAACATTGACTTACGTCCACCGCTGCGCATGCGCCTACCACCGCCTACCTTCTCTGCTATGAGCTGTCGGGCATGTGCTTATCGTTGGCTTCTGATTGGGTGATTTGTGTCGCGGTGCGTGTGGATATTGCACGAGCTAATTGAACTACCCTTGCGTCGTGCTGTGCATGTGACTTATACGCGGTGACTCTAACGTTTGACTTTGCGTTTTTGACTGCCTGCTAGTCTTACGGGAATGCAGCGTGCGTGCACTAGGTGCAAAAAAACAATTGCGACTACTGCGGTTGAGTGTGTGTGTTCGAGAGTATTCTATCCTGGCTGTGTCAAGCCTTACTCCCTAACTAAGTACGCAGATTCTTGCTGTAAATCGCTAGTTTCGTCATTCGATTTACCTCTTATACCTGAGGCTAGTAGTTCTCCAGGATCATTAGATTTTATAACTATGTCTACTCCTACGGGCACCAGCACTCAATCGCGGTCGCATTCTCAGAGTGATTTGACCACCAATGAACTCCTACTTCAATTGATTGAGCAATTGAAAGCATCGGACGCGAGACTTTCTACCTTTATTGCTGACCAGCAGCGGACTAACAGCGAACTTAACGAAAAACTTAATGCGTTGAATAGTATTGCCAGTAACGTGGATCGTAATAGTCAGCGCATTGCTGAGTTGGAGCGGCAGTGTACCGCTCTTGCAAGTGAAGTCCGCGATTTGAAGGATCGGTGCGGTTCTTCCTCTATCCCGCTAACTCAGACCGCGAATAAACTCATTATATCGGGTGTACCGACTGCGATGTCAATTACTCCCTCTGTATGCGTTCGCAATGTGTTCACGGCTCTCGGCGTGCCTGACCTGTCATGCCACATTCTTGATGTCAGGGCCGTAGCTCGTAGCCCTCCTCAGACTGATGGTCCTTTGCAGGTCTCAGCTACCAGTTCACTTATCGTCACTCTGGCTTCTGATGCGGTGCGGGACATTGTCATTACCAAAAAGCGAGCACGTCGCGCGCTTGTGCAGAGCGAGGTTTGTGGCAGCGAGTCCGATCGGAGCGTTTTTGTCAACGAGTTTCTCCCTAAAGACACGCATGACTTGCTGCAACAGACTAAGCGTGTCGCTAAGGAACGGTCATATCGTTATGTATGGGTGAGGGGGGGTCGCATTCATGTTAGACATTCCGATGGCAAGCCTGTTATTCGGATCGACTCCAACGCAGATCTCGATAAGCTTATTTGACTCACCCATGCTAATCGCTCATTGTCTTCCGTTGTGCATTGTCGCCCTGTTTCAAGGTCAACCGAATTTTTGGTAGCTCAATTTAATGCGAATTCTCTGCGTGGTCATATTGAATTCATTCGACTACACCTTATGACCAAATCATACCATGTAATTTCCGTGTCTGAAACTTGGCTTCATGCAGGCGTCTCCGATGA
>NW_020212583.1:0-6078 GCF_003070985.1 Temnothorax curvispinosus
TGATAATTGAGGGTTAATAGCATACGGTTGCAATGCTTTTATTTGCATGAACGGAATATACGGTGACACCATTCGTTCTTCAAGGGCAGTTAAGTTTGTCACTACCTTTGGCACATTTGAAAATTTTAAATCTGCATTTGATGCTGTTTTTGGAACATCTCCTGATGTACTATATTTTTTGCATGTCTTGCAGACGTATTTCGATGAGTTATTAACAATTTGATTAATAAATTCATTAATTGCAATCTTTGTTTCACTGAATTTATTTCGTATATTCGTAATATTAAAACGTTCTACTGATTTAAAAAAAAACAAATTTTTGCAACACACACATACTATATCTGGTCCAAATTTTTTTATTTTTAAAAATTTTATTATCAATACATTATAATAATATTCAGTATCTTTGATGCCACTATTTATTTTGTTCCAAACAGAATTGCTGTAGTTTTCTCGATATCTAAAAAAATCGTCAAGTCTTAATAATCTTTTACGTTCAATATCAAAAATTCTTTCATTTGCGTTGTAGTTAAGATCTTCCCGTAACGTGCGCAAAACTTGTATTCTATCTCAATTTTTAATTTATTCATTTATCTGGTAACTTGTATCTTTTCTTTTGACTTTCATTCTTTCTACATTTTTCTCTTTCTCCGATTCTTTATACATATAATTGTTCTTTTCTTTTGACTTTTATTTTTTGTAGATTTTTGTCTCTCTCTGCTTCTTTAAACATTTGATTTTGACGTTTATTTATTATTCTTTGCAGATTCCAGTCTTTTTCTTTCTTTTTATAGATAGGATCTTGACGTATTTGTGTCATGCGTTGTCTGTTTTTTTGTCTTTCGGCTTCCTTGTATGACGAAGGATCTATTCGTATTCTTTTTACGCGTTCTACTGTTTTTCCTCTTTCTTTACTTTGGTGTTGTATATTTTCTTTTATCATATTTTCAATTTTATCATTTTTTATATCATTAATATCATTGTCATTTGTTATTTTTTTATTAATTACATTTTGCGTATCGTCTTTATCAGTCGAAAAACAATTATATTCACGTTTACGTTTCATATTTTTTTTTCTGGTATCTTTCTTTTGTTCTTTTTCTTTATATTCTTTATCAGATCGTAATTTACGCATCAAAAGTTTATTGTCATTATTTTTTGAATTTACACTTTTTTTCTTTAATTTTGGCATTTTAATAGTTAAAAGTTTTTTAGTTTCCTTTCTTACCAAATATTTTTTTTATGCCAGTTTGCCTAAAAGTTTTTCAGTTGCCTTTTTTACCAAATATTTTTTTTCTTATGCCAGTTCGCCTTTTCACTCTCTTTTTGGTTTCCTTTATTTTTAGTTATTTTTATCTGCTGTTTTTCTATCTGTCACGTGCTAATTCTGTTTGATTTGCATAAAAATAATTCATTTTTAAAATAATTGTATCATATTCTATAAATAGTCCAGTCGAGATAGACAGAAAAAGTCGCTGAAAACGAAGAAAGTCCTGTACGCGATTTTTTTTTGCATGTTTTGGAGGATCAGTTTGAAAATATCAACTCTAGGGGAAAAAGGATAAGAACCAACTTTGTACAGAATTTCATTCCCTACAACTTTGATTAATATTGTTTATGCGGTAAAGTCAAAAATAAAATGAAATAATCCAATAAAAAAAATTTTACCTCTACTTTTGCGTTTAAGTTCGAAAATACCAATCCTAGGTGAAAAAAACGCAACAGGGTAAGAATCCCGAAAAACCGAATTTAGACTACCCATGACCCTTCAAAACAAAAAAAATTGTGTACAGGACTTTTTTTGATTTCCAATGCTATCTCGACTGAATTAAAAATTCATTAAATATAAAAAATATGTTATTCAGTCAAAAATTTTCTGATAAATTAATACATGTTTTTCATAAATGACGTAGTTAACTCTAATATTTACGTTGTGCAAGGATTTGTGCCGCAAAAGTCATAAAAAGTAGAAGGAATGAAGGTAATTTACTCGCAATCACTCTGTTATGTATCTTTAATATTGTTATATTAATATTATGTTTGTAATTTTAGTTCTTTACTGTTAAGATACAATTCCACGTGCTGCTAAATCCATTCATCCATTCATCTATTCATTCATTCATTAATTTATTTATTAAATCCATTCATCAATCCAAGAAAAGAAAAATCCAAGAAAAGAAAAATTAAAGAAAAATATACTTTATTATATAGTTTTTGAAAGCTCTCGATGTAAGCTAAATGTTTTCGTGGTTAATTTTGTAGTTTGAATTATTTTAACTACGAAGCATATCGCTCAACCGCTGAAACATTGATGCTATCGCCATGTTGATCGTGTGTACCAATGAAAACACATAATCTTGCAGATTCGCAAAACTGAAGAATACTAAAAATGCATTTATCTGAGGAAAATGTATTTGAAGGAAATAAATATAATTATGATATAAATGATATACTTATATACTTTATATCAAGTATATTACATAATATACTGAAACAAAGTCTAGTATTCAGAATATCTTTGAAGGCACCGTGTTTTGCTACAAGATCTGCATAATATGTTTCTTGTTTGTAAACAACTTCTCTGTTTCGCCATAAATATAACCTTAAAATTTAAAATAAACCAATAGCCCAGTAAAATGACTCGAAATTTGTCGATTTGGAGAAAATAATACTGACTGGGCTGAAACTTTGTAAACAGGCTTGTTTTAGAGTACTATTCAACATATTAAAAGTCCCCACGTATAGACGCTACGTTGCGGGCAGGGGAGGATCCAAAAGGTTCAAAAAACCAGTTTCTTAATATATATATATATATATATACTAGCTGGTTACCCGGGCTTCGCCCCGGAGTCGTTTTTCTTAAAGGAGTTCCATAAGGAGTCGAGTTGATTTAAAGACGGTAGTTTAACTTTTACACCTGAATAACACATTTTAGGTGCTTAAGTTTTAAACTTTTTTGCTTAACAATGATCACATATTGGATCAATTTTCCACATTATTACTTTCAGATGAATTCCGCACCGCGCGTCTTCCGTCGTCCACGATTGTGCGGCGCGAGCGGCAACGCGGGCTCGCGCGGCGAGAGGATTCGACTCGCGCCCGCTACGCGGCGCATCGCCGGTATATTTTAGCATTATTAAGATTCAACATCGACCTCTATATCTAGGGCAGCTCGGCATCTCCGATATTTCACTTACCGATTAGCGACATCATCCTTTGGTTTACCCTGGCGTTTTTTAGGGAATTTTGAGATTGCTCGCTCGCGATAAACACCTAACCTCCATTGGTTTTTTAAGTGCAAAATCAAGGTTATGTGCATGGGTAAACCAAAGGATGATGTCGCTAATCGTTTATAAATAAGTCTAAAACGTTATATGTAAAGTAAAAATTGGAAAAATAAAAAAAACCGGTTTCCAGAAAATCAGTAACTAAAAACTGTACACATCATGGCACTCCCTAGAAAATTCTACCCCTATTTCATATATTTTTGATAAAAAGAGATATTAAGAAATTCGTGAAAACACGTTTTACTCTTTTTCACCCCGTTAGGGCTCAGAAGTTCGAGCCTAACATATACTCATAAATGTCATCAAGTTTCAATTAAATATTTTTAAAACAAAATTTTATTTATTCAAATTTTGACATTTTAACATTATATTTATTTTTTTTCTTTCTTTTGGGGTAAATATTAAATTTTTTTATATTTTTTTCCTGGAATAAATCTTGTACAAAATGATCTTTTTATTCGACCCCTATTTCATACTGTCAGGACATTTTTCTTTATATATGTATAAAGGAAAGTCCCCTATTATGAGATAGGATCTTAATATGAGATCGCGAGGTTTTTTCATGGTGGGATCAACAGATGGGGTCTATATAAGGCCTTTTAGCTTAATATATCTCTAATATATTAGGGCTCTGTCTCGTAATAGGAGACTTTCCTCTATATATATATATGTATATATATGTATATATGTATATATATATATATACATATATACATATGTTTAATATATTTAATTTTAATATAAATATAAATAAAATACACTTGATTTTTAGTGAACGCTGCAGTAAATTTTGAGAAAGAACAAGATATAAAACTGAAAGATAAAGAAAATCAAGCTTTGGAACACGACAAGAAAAAAACGGAACAGGATTTAAAAAATATTAAAATAATAGTTAGCTATTTATATGTAGTTGAAAATAAACATTTATTTTTATAAATAAATAGAGTATTCTTAAAAGATAGTTTGTATCAAGCAGCAGAGAAAGAAACTGCTGAGAAAAAAGTAGCGCAGAAAAAAGCTGCGGAGAAAGAAGTAGCGGAGAAAGAAGCAGCGGAGAATAAATAGAGACAAGTAAAAAGCGCAAAGAAAATAATAATGATAAAGAAAAGAAAAAATTTTTCAGACTTTTTAAATTTTTATTTTAATTATAAATTTAAGTTTATAAAAATAGAGCCCGCTCTGCGTCCTCTCGCTCTCCAACCTCCTCTAGGTCCTCTCGCTCTCCAACCCCCTCTGCGTCCTCTGGCTCTCCAATTTTGATTCAAACCATCTCTGCGTCCTCTTCCTCCCCAAATTTCATCCCAATCTCCTCCTCGTCCTTCTCTTCCCCAAATTTCTGCCCAATCTGCCCAATCTCCTCCGCGTCTTCTTCCTCGTCCATTCCGTACCCAAATTCCTCTACGTCCTCTTCCTCTCGCTCCCCAACCACCTCTGTGTACCCTTCTTCCCACTTCCCAACTTCCTCTGCTTCCTAATATTGATAAGGTTAAGAAATGTTGATTTAATATTCTCTTAAATTATTCACTTTAAAAAAAAATGCAATAATAGAAAAAAGAACTCAAATAATTAAATCATCTTTTTAATTATTTAAGTTTTTTTTATTATTTTGACTGTATATGTTTATATATATATTTATATATATTTATATCTTTTTTATATGTATATGTATATGTATATGTATATGTATATGTATAACTATATATTCATGTTTTTAAATAGCAAATTTCTTTACCGGAATCATCTGTATCTTTTTTCTTTTCCTTTTGGTTTTCCAATCTCTCTCGGTCCCTCTCTCTCCGTTTTCTTTCCAGAACTCTTCTCTCTCGATCTCTTCTCTCACGTTCTCTTTCTTGTTTTCTTTCTTCTCTTTCCTCTTCTGCCTCTATACTTCGTTCTCGATCTTCACTTTTCTCTTCCTCTTCCACTCTTTCTCGCTCTCTCTCTCTCCCCGTTCTCTTTCACGATCTTTATACGATCTCTTCTATTCCGAACTCTTTTCTCCTGTTCTCTTCTCTCACGTTCTTTTTTCTGATCTTTGAATTTTAATTAAAAATAATCAAATTTTTAACTTTACATCAAACTTATTAACTTGTTATTATTTAAAAAATTTTTTTTTTATTTCTATTTTTTTTAAATAAAAAATTTTTACCTTAATCTTCTGTATCTGTATCTGTATCTTCCATACTTTCTCGGTTCTTCTCTCCGTTTTTCATTCAGATCTTTTCTCTCCTGTTTTCTTTTCTGTTTCCTTTTTCGTTCTCTTTCCCTTATTAATTGGACAAAACTGTGAAATATTAAGTTTTGCATATTGAAATATATTAACAAAAATTATTTGAAAATTAAAAAAATGTAAAATAAAAAATGAGCTTTCGAAAAAATCGAAAAAGTGTGCTCCTAATATGAGATATCCTTGGAATTTGCTAATAAAGTGCAAAATACATCAATTAAATACATCAAAATACATTTCTTTAAAGTTTTGGAAAGACAAATGTAATGGAAAAGCATATTTACAACAATCGTAAACCCAATATTGTACCTAATCTTCCCCCTTCACCCTTTCCTCTCAAATCAAGGTCAGCACAGTCTTATAAATTTGTATAAATCTTCAAATTAATATAGTATTTTCCCTTCTTTTATTACAATATACAATAAGTTTCATACTCTAGCAACCCAGGAGTACCCTGAGTATCTCATGATACAAACACCACAATTGAATAAATATCCTAATATATTACCGATCATCGTCAAATTCAATACAATCCTCCTTGAATGATATTCTATTGATTAAATA
>NW_020212584.1:0-1195 GCF_003070985.1 Temnothorax curvispinosus
CCGCTACACGGTATGGCGCTGAAACCAGTGAGAAATGCTGGTCTCGTTTCAACCCGGACCTTTGGCTATCTGTCTATTAATCTGTTCCAGAACCGACTAGCAAACTCACAAGTATTTACACAGTAATTGGCGTATAATATGAAAAATATTTAACATTTATTAAACACACAGTAAATGACAGCAAGCATATAACCTCAGAATTTGAGGTTATATGCTTTGGCCAATAGCCGCCAGTAAACGCCACATTACTAGCGCCAGTTTGTATCAAGTATTTACACTTGCATTTTTACTGGCGTTAGTCGACTGGCGCGGCCTGGCGCCACCAATCATTGCATGTGAAAACCGGCCTTTATATACCGACATCAAAACTTTGAAATTAAATTTTTAAAAAACGAGACCTGAGCGACGATTTTCCTTCTCAGAATGTTTTTTACACACAGAAATAAACAATTTTACAAAGTTTTAAGAAAATCGGAGGGGAGAGCGTTATACTAAACATTTACCTACATTTTTTACAGACATCGACTTAAAGGTAGCAGCGAAATTTTTCGGCAACAAGTTTGCCTGTGGATCCAGTGTGACTGGCGATGATGAGATTGTCATACAGGGAGACGTCAAGGATGACTTATTCGAGGTGATACCTGAGAAATGGCCACAAGTTACAGTTTTAAAAGGAGGAAAAAAAGAATAAAAGCCATCAAACGCAAAAGTTTCTTAATGGAAAATTCTGCTCTTTTTCAGATTGACGAGGACTCTATAGACGATCTTGGAGATCAAAAGAGATAATAAGGCTATCCACTATTACGCACGCACAATAATTTAATTATACACTATTTCCAGTCGTGTTTATTATAAATAAAATGTACATACGCAAAATATATTTAAATAAGTTATTTTTTAAGATCTAAAATTAGGTCTCTTGTTCTGCGTCCTGCTCATCTCTCCGCACATTTGCGACGATCTGAAGCACGGTCTCCACTTCTTCCTCCGACAGCCGTTCCTCGCTCTCTTCAACCATCTGTATATAAACATTTCAAAATAGATCTATAGTCCATTGAAATATTCAGAGACTCAAATCTCTCCTTTCCACCGTTTCCTAATTAGGATATTTGTTAGGAAAGAAAGAACCGTACCAATTGTATCTCGAGTAATGTAGTGGGGCAGAGGTTGAGAAGAGTAAGCTTCTCGGCCTTGG
>NW_020212585.1:0-2344 GCF_003070985.1 Temnothorax curvispinosus
CTTTTGTGTCGCTACCTCTCGGATTATAACAAGGAAATATAAGAAAAGTAAAAAAAGTCTTATACTAACGACGGAAGGCGCGCGGCGCGAGCGGCAACGCGGGCTCGCGCGGCGAAAGGGTTCGGTTTGCGCCCGCTACGCGGCGCATCGCCGGTATATTCTCGCGTGATTAAGATTCAACATCGACCTCTATATTTAGGGCAGCTCGGCAGGGTTTCTACAGCGTTCTCAAGTTCGCTCGTGGCGGACAGCTGACCGCCATAGCCTATAATAGCAACTTATGTTTTTGATATGACTGCAACAGACGTCTCGTTTTTTGTCCATCTGCCATATTTTTATTCTTTGCTCTCTAAATTTCCTATACTTTCTTGAAATCTTTTGCATATTATGACTATATCCTAGCCGTGCAAGATTAGTATGGTATTTACTTTGTTCGTGTATACTTGTATTTTCAAGAAAAATTTTCTGCGTGTAACGATTCAAACCGATAGGAACCGATTGAAATTACATCTTTAAATACCAATCCGTTTCAATCGTTTTCAATCAGTGTAATCGTTATAAAATCATAACAATTCAAATCGATAGAATCCGATTGAAATTACATCCTTGAATACCAATCCGTTTCAATCGTTTTCAGTCGGTGTAATCGTTATAAATCCGTGATTTCCGGATCAAGAATCCAGATTCATGCGGATTCAAAATTTTTAATCGGATTCAATCGGTTATTTTTAGCAGGGATATTTCTGCAATAAACGTGTCTTTTTACTTTCGCCCTGCTGTAAAATACTCGCTGCGCTCAACAGGTTATGGGCCCAGGGATCGAAAGAAATATTGACGAAGTTAACTAGCGTGCTATTATAAATGCGTGCATATGCGCGTTACGGAACGCAAGGTTAGAGACACATAAAAATGGCGAGCGGAAATGATTCGTGGATGTCGATTAACAAGCTAAAAGGAGCTGAAAACTACCGCACGTGGTCGATGGCAGTGAGGGCCTTGTTGGAATTGAGTGGCCTCGAGGGCTGCATAATTACTGGCGAAGATGCAGATGTGGATGCATCTAGACAGAAAAAGGCTAAGGGCAGACTTTTGCTCAGTATTGATGAGTCACTATACGTGCACATCGAAAATGCTACCGACGCGGCTCAAATGTGGAATACGCTCGAAAATATGTTCAAAAGTACAGGAGCTACTCACAAAATCGGCTTGATTCAAAAACTTATAAACGTTCGATTGGAAAACTGTGATTCGATGGCAGATTATCTAAGTCAAATTACAAGCGTGGTAAATAGACTGAGCGGTGTTA
This sequence comes from Temnothorax curvispinosus, assembly GCF_003070985.1. Lineage (NCBI taxonomy): Eukaryota > Metazoa > Arthropoda > Insecta > Hymenoptera > Formicidae > Temnothorax > Temnothorax curvispinosus. The sequence goes on from NW_020212585.1 coordinate 1,307, forward strand.
GTTTCCAAATTGGCGACGAATTGACGGGCGCTATCATGTTGGCTGGATTAACGGAAGAGTTGAAACCGATGGTCATGAGATTCGAAGGCAGTGGCATAAAAACGACTGCAAGTGCTGTGTTACGTCCAACCCCGGGATTAGGATATGAAAATCTGGGCAGCAAGGGAAAGGCTAGCCAGAGGGGTCGGGGGAAGGGAGGACGCAGCTAGATACTTACAAATGCCGCTTGCAGGTACGCGCTCTGAGACGCGTGGCGCGAGCCAAACGCACTTTTACGACTCAGAAAGGGTCAACGTCCGTAAAGACGTTAGGACGCCTTTCGTGAGCGGTGCGATCGTCGGTCCTTTTTCGAGTCAGAGAATTTAATCCCTTTAACTCAGGATCGGACCTCGTGCAATTTCGAGAGGTGGAAGAATGCTGGGTGAGGTCTTAGATTATAAATAAATGGAAATTTATATTTAACGTAAATAAAACATTTATTATAAATTTAAGTTAAGTAATCTGTCGATATTACAATAGGTGAGAACTAGGCAAATTAAACGGGAGATTGAAAACATTTTACAATGGAAGTGTATATGTGTGTACTTCTCGCGGGTGTCACATAAGTGCGGGGGTGATCGGGCAAGATTTCTAAGGGGATACCTACTTGAAAATGCACATCCTGCCCGCTATTATTACAATTAGTTTTAGGATTGAAGTTACATGAATTTACTATGTGTGTGTGTGTGTGTGTTAATCGATGAAGTACAGTATATGAGAATTGAAATAAGTAAAACTTAATTTTATAACTATCAATCTAAGGTTACGATCTCAGGATCGCCTACTTCCTCGAGATCGAGAGTCGAGGCAGTTGAGGAGGTTGGGGACGGACTTCGGGAAGAGGAGGGGGAATCGGGAGGTTCTAGGAAGCGGGCTGGATCGGGGTTGACGGGGACCACGCGAAGCGGGACCACGCGAAACGGAGCCACGCGGCAAATAGGGCGATGTTCGGCAATTGGGCGAGAGGGTAGGACGATTGGGCGATAGGGCAGGATGATA
>NW_020212586.1:0-1858 GCF_003070985.1 Temnothorax curvispinosus
GACATTTGTCCAACGCGTTGTCTACTTACAGGGGTTTAAAGTTTCGGCGTTGAGGCCGTCATGTTAAACTTCACACATCGATAATTTGAGGTAAACATTACCGATTTTAAAAAATGACCAGTGATTTTTTAAGTATTTTTTACACACTTTTGAGATATATTATGCATTATTAATAAAAAAGGTTAATTAATTGATATTTTACAACATTATTAATAAGATTTTCCTTTAAGATCGACATCTTCGATTTTAATAAAAAAAATGCCAAAAAAAGAAGAAACCTTTGTCAACAAAAAAGTATATGAAATTCAAGATGGAGAAATCACTCCTTAGTAAGTTACAACTCATTCTGTGTGCGAACTCATGATTCGTGCCGCCCGCGCCGCCGCGGCGGGCACCGATACATCGGGAGCTGAGAGCCGCGACGTTCCACGAAACTCGCGACGGCGCGGGCGGCACGGATAATGAATTCGCACACAGAATGAGTTGTAACTTACTAAGGAGTGATTTCTCCATTTTGGACTTCATATACTTTTTTGTTGACAAAATTTTTTTTTGCTTCCTCATAAAAAAAGTTTTGTTTTCGTAAAAGCTTTGTTTTAGTTTTTTTGAATGTGTTCAAAATGTTCTAAAACGTCGAAAAATTGCAATTTTAAAAAATGTCTGTATGTATGTGTGTGTGTGTGTGTGTGTGTGTGTGTGTGTATGTGTGTGTATGTGCAAAATTTACCAAAATTTCTATAAGTCCAGAACTAATCAACCAAATTTTAACAAATTATATATGAAATAGGGGTAAAAAAACAAAAAACTGAAGAATATAATAGAATTAATAAAAATTGCTAATATCAAGGGGTTCTTTTTTAATAAAATTTTGATTTTTTTCAGAAATGTTTGTTTATGCTTTAATTTCCGCAAATTTGGAGATATCAATCTATTTCTAATTTTATTATATTTTTCAGTCTTTTCTACCCTTATTTCATATATAATTCTTTAAGATTTGGTTGATTAGACTCTGCTTTATACGCGATCAAAGGTCCCTAATTTTTAGAAAAATGTCTGTAATAGTTTTTTTGGCTTTTTTTTTTATTAAAATCAAAGATGTCAATCTTAAAGAAAAATCTGAATTTATTATTAATGTTGTAAAATATCAATTAATTAACCTTTTTTATTAATAATGCATAATATATCTGTGTAATTTATTCATAAAAATCAGATAAGAAGGTCGAACATATGGAACAAGTTTGACGTAGAAGGAGATGCGACGTGCAAAACGTGTGAGAAGTTTATAAAACATCACAATAAGACTTGTAATTTACGCAGTCACTTGCGAGCTTGTGAGTAAATATTCATTTAAAAACGTATAAAATATTGCTGAATATAAAGTATAGGTACAGTAATAAAATAATAAATAAATGGAAATATAAATAGGTCGGTTTTCATTATGGCACAAATATATTTATAAAAAGTTTTCTCTAGTCGTGGTCCAAAAAGCAAGAAATAAAATATTACTTATGGACATACATAATACAACAGAATTAGACAAATTCCCCGCCTGGCAGTCCTCGAATCGGATCACGCGAGAGTATTAATGGAGATCGGCCGCGAGGCCTCACGCCACTCTGACACGCTTGGCTCTAGAACACCGTGACCGCCGGGGCACGAAGACCTCGGGGCACGCGCTTCGCCTAACCGAGTAAGTAAGGAAACGATGAAAGTGTATAAAAAATACTTAAAAAATCACTAGTCATTCTTTAAAATCAGTAATGTTTACCACAAATTATCGATGTGTGAAGTTTAACATGACGGCCTCAACACCGAAACTTTAAACCCCTGTAAGTAGACAACGCGTTGGACAAATGTC
>NW_020212587.1:0-3554 GCF_003070985.1 Temnothorax curvispinosus
GGAGTTCTGAGAGTCGGAGGCCGCCTCAAGCATGCCATGCTTTCCACCGATGAGCGACATCCGATGATCGCACCTCCGTCCTCGTGGCTCACTCAGCTGCTCATTGAGTCGTGCCACCGTCGAACTCTGCACGGAGGAGTGCAGTTCACCCTTGGCTTGCTCCGCCTCCGCTTCTAGATCCCTCGAGGCCGCTCAGTTGTCAAACAGCGGCTGCATCGCTGCATCACTTGCACCCGCTGGCGAGCCGCGGCACCGCAACCGCAAATGGGCAACCTCCCGAGGGGCCGAGTCACGCCAGCGCGCCCATTCCTCCGGACCGGCTTGGACTACGCCGGCCCGATCCTCATCCGCACGAGCAAAGACCGCGGACACCGAGCGCACAAGGCGTTCATCGCCGTATTCGTGTGCCTCTGCACCAAGGCGGTGCATCTGGACGTCGTCTCGGACACGACGGAAGCCTTCCTCGTTGCCTTCCGTCGCTTCATCTCCCGTCAGGGCCTCTGCGAGGAACTGTATTCGGATTGCGGCACCATTGCAATTTCGTGGGAGCCGACCGAGTCCTGCGAGAGCTCTTCCGAGCATCATCTGCCGACGGCCGTCGCCTTGCCCACGTCGCTGCCACGGAAGGCGTCAAATGGCATTTTAACCCGCCGGCTGCACCGCATTTCGGCGGATTGTGGGAGGCTGCCGTCAAGTCGACAAAGTTCCATCTCCGTCGGGTCATTGGAGAGACCACGCTCACCTTTGAGGAAATGAGCACTCTCCTCGCTCAGGTCAAAGCCTGCCTGAATTCCAGGCCGCTGCAGGCTTTGTCCGACGATCCGGACGACATATCCGCCCTCACGCCAGGACACTTCCTGATCGGCGCTCCTCTTCTGGCCGTGTCCGAACCCGCCTTGAATGACGTCGCCGGGAGCTCACTCTCACGGTGGCAACACCTCCAAAAGATGCGCGATCACTTTTAGTCACAGTGGTCGCACGAGTACATCAACGAGATGACATCTCGCTCGAAATGGACCAAACCCGAGAACGCACCTGCCGTCGGCTCTCTGTGCTTGGTACGCGCCGAAAGCACACCACCGAGTCGATGGCCACTGGCCCGCATCATTCGAGTGCACCCCGGCGACGATGGCATTGTTCGCGTGGCGACAATCCGCACCTCAACGTCAGAGCTCGTGCGAGCACTGTGCAAACTCGTGCTTCTCCCCGGGACTGAAGACCAGCCGCCGCCGACAAATGCGTGAGCTCACCGACACTCGCTGTCACTTTATTGTTTTATCGGCCTTCAGTCTGTAATTTTTCACATTCACGTCACGTATTCGTCTGTTTCGGCCCTCTGCCCATGTTAAATCACGCAAGCGCTTATTTCGGTTTTCCGACTCGACTCGACGATTTGTGCAACACACGAAATCACTTTCGCGCATCACTTCACTTCACCTCACTTTACATATCACCGAACTCGCGTTACGTTATACATCGCGAATATTTATGTGTCTCGCTCGGGATCGACGCACGTTGTGACACTGCGCAGGCGCACCACGCCGCCGGTGCTCGCCTGCACCACGTGTCAAAATCGCGTTCAGGCTAATCAATCGCATATCGATTTTCGACCGCGACGTCGGGCGCCTCATCGAGCGAGCCATCGAACACACCGTCTTGTTTCGTCAGGCATGACGAGGCGGGCGGGATGTTTGAGATCGCACCAATTAGCATTGCGACAAAGTCGCGCTCGGCTGCATGTCAGCACATGCACGCTTGCTGTAAATTTCATTCTAATATTTTATGAAGTGAAAATGACTAATGTTCGCGAAAAATGTCGCATAAGAATTGTCAAGGAAATATTCGGTATAGCATGGATTTTTCGGGATTAGCTTTCTAGAAACTTTAACATTGTTATCAATAATAAAGTCAAACAACAACGCTAGAACAAAGGAACGATCCATGCTATACACAAAGCACTCGAAAACAGGTGACGACCCCGTCGGGTCGCCACGTGAAACCGGTGACGTCAGCTCCATGACGCGGGACTCCGACGGCCAATCACCCTCCCGAAATTCTGAGAAATCTGCAGGGAGGGAGTTTCGCCTCGGAGGTGTTAAAAGGACCGCCGCTGCGCCGCGGAATCGATTTCGCTCGCAGATCATAGAAAACCCGCTTTCGTACTCCGCTTTGCACACCGCTGTTCCGCGTTTTGAACGTTTTCGCCGCATCGCTAGCCGTAGCTTCTGTGCGCGCTCCACGGCTTCCTTGGAAAAAGGGAAAGAACTGTAAATACTTGTACATATTAGACATTATTAAATATATTTGTTTATTTTTCAATTCGGTACTTGTTCCTTGCTTTTGTGGTCGTCTCGTTACCTCGCGCTATCTCGCGCATCCGCGTGCTCTCGAACATTTCTGGTCCTTCGAGCCGGATAATACCGGCAACCGCGACTTCGGGAGTGCATCCTCAACGAGTGACCGCTAATATGAGCTTGGATCAGAGCGCCTTGCTGAGCAGCCAGCACGACATCCACTGCCGCATCTCCCGCGCCATGGACAACCTCCGGAAGCTGGGTGCAGACGAGCTCACCCTCGACGCTGTGAGCACCCGCATCCACATTCTCGACGACCTGTGGGCAAAATTCGAGTCGAACCATGATCTCATTCGGGCATGTTACGGGCAACTCTACAATGAGAGTGAGTACGCAAAGACAGATTTTGTCGACACTGTTGAGAACACTTACGTGCATCAGCATAGTTTGCTTACCGGTCTCGCGAACAAATTGAAACCCGCGTCGCCCAGAGTGCCGGTCGGACCGGAGCAAAACAGTGAACACGCTCCTAAGACGTCACTGCCGCGTATTCAGTTGCGGAACTTTTCGGGCGCGTATGAGGAGTGGCCGTCGTTTCGAGATCTCTTCAAGTCGGTCATCGGTGAGAATTCGTCGATTTCGAACGTTGAGCGGCTCCATTACCTCCGATCGTGTCTGCGAGGGCCCGCTAAAAAATTAGTGAGTTCATTAACGGTGACCGGTGACAATTACGACCGCGCGTGGGCTATTCTGAATAAACATTTCGAGAACAAGAGGGAGTTGATACGCTCCAACTTCGCCACGTTTACCGCCGTGGCGAAAATGAAGAGAGAAACCGCTGACGAGCTGAGCCGCATCCATAACGCCGTCACCACCGCAGTCAATGCGCAGGAGAGCATCGGGAGGCCCATAAAGTCCCACGGAATGGACCTCTTTAACCATCTGGTTGTCGAGCTCTTCGACCAGCGTACGCGTCTCGAGTGGGAATCATTTGTCTCGGACTCCGTCGAGCCGCCGGAGCACGAGAAGCTCACGGACTTTATGTCGAAGCGCATTCTCACGCTAAACGCCGCGAGACCGAAAACCGCCGCGAAAGCTCCTTTTTTCCGCTCGGTCCGCGAAGACCCACGTCGCGAAACAAGGGTCAAAAGACAGCTCCGATCCGCAGTGCGCCCTGTGCAAGGGGAAACACTCGCTGACGTGCAGTGATTTTAAAGCCAAGTCCGCCACCGAGCGAAAGACGGTTGTAGAGTCCAGTCG
>NW_020212588.1:0-1858 GCF_003070985.1 Temnothorax curvispinosus
TGTTATAGCACTTGATAGTATGAATCAAGTGCAGCATTTACTTTGTTTTGTCGCTTTGTCAAATACAAATAAAACATTTGTAAACGACACTGTAACGTATCCGAATAATATCTGCTCGTTTCGCTTTGTCTTCACAGAGAGGTAAATCAATATGGCGAAACAACAACAAACCCACATGTCCTTGGATGAGATTATCGAAATTAGGAATCCAGATTTTGAAGGTTCAAACGGTCATTATGCTCAGTTCAGCGTTCCTCCGCAGCAAGCCACCTCTCGCAATTGGGGAGATTACGTACCTGGACAAGCTAGACATCACCTTGCCAGTCAACCCATACATTCTAATCCTGGAATACAACCAGTGACACCGATGACACCGACGTCTCTGTACATGCAAGATATGCCCAACTACGATGCTGCGACCACCGATTCGATGTACTTTTCATCACAGGCAACAGTAAATCACCTAGGCATTATCGAGAATACTGGTTTAATCGGTACTATTAATGTCAGAGGTGGCAACTATATAAACGTTTATGGAAACGCCTCTCAAATTATGGCCGAACAATGTTGTCTTTCAAACGTGACACCTTACTCTAATCAAAACATCGTTAATCAGGAGTATGGGCTTTTCAACGCTCAACGTATGACCGTAGCATCCGAGATGCCAAATCCAAACGTTAATGGGAAACGGCTGATCGACAATGTAGCTGGAAATTGGGTGCCGAACCAATCTGGTACTTACAGTCCGTTTGGCGGGTCTCCTAATATCACACCCGTACCGCAAGCTGTACGGGATGTAAGAGAAGGCGAAGATTTACCTTCTAGAAATATATCGGACTCTCAATACAAGAAACCAAGGATGGTGGCCGAAGTGAAACCTATGCGACCTTCTTACTCGGACGTTTTAACAAAATCTGCACCAACTTCGTCGTCTCCGTTGACGGTTCAGCCCGTGAAACCGAAAATAATCGAGATGGCAGGCAAGAAAATTTCCAACAAAAATGTCAAGACCAAAAATAAGCCCGCGCTGTTGAAAAGACAGAACTCTTCTGGTAGCGACGATCACAGTTCTCCGAAAATGCAAATTTCTAGAAAAGTTTTAGAAAAAAATTCTTCCAACCTTCCAAGACGGTGGGTGTCGCTCGACAACCTCGGTTCACAGTCCACCGATTCTCGTCAGATAAACGCTTTCGATAGAACTGATCAGTTTTATTCGGAAAGGAAGAAATCTGATAAGAGATCGTCTAAGAAAGCAGAAAAGAACGAGACTCTTAACAATACCAAGGTACAAAACAGTAATCCGAAAACTGCGGGAAATATTCCGAAACGTCCGATACAGATAAACAATAACTTGAATACAATCAATACATCCAGTCAGACGGTCTCGTCTGAAAAAATAGAAAAGAATCAACAAATTATAAATAAAGTCACTAAAGAGGATAAGAAGACACTCAAGGAGAAAAATCCTAAACGTTTTCAAGCCGAGAAGGCTCAGCAGCAGATTAAGAAGGGACAAAGAAGCAGAAAAAGGGAAAACAGAGAATCTTCTATTAAAGATTTATATAAAAACTTGAATAAGTACGCGACTCGTTGGAGCAAAATTCTATTGAAAATCTTTTATTGGCTACTACATTTAATCTCCGATGTAGTTAGCATGAGCGCCAACCTGGTTATTCAGCTGTAAGTATCGACACATAACACAATTAAATACTTGCGCGAGATATCAGATATTCTCTCCATCTCATACCGGTATACAAGTGTCTTTTTTTTTCTTTCTGGCACGCGCACGTACGAGAGGGAGAGAGAGAACGACTATCTTATACACATGTATCTTTTACACACACGCACGCGCGCGCGC
>NW_020212588.1:1868-4722 GCF_003070985.1 Temnothorax curvispinosus
CACACACACACACACACACACACACACACACACACACACACATGTGTATGTATGTATGCATGTATATGAGCAAGGTTTCCACTTTTTAACTTGCCTCTTTTCAACCTTTTTTTCTAGTGGTAAATGCGCTTGGTACCACACCATACTTTATTTAAAGTGCTGGTGCATGTACGTGGCTGTGACATTTTGTAAAATTCGTATCTTAAACGCTATTGGTAAACAATTGGACAATTGGTTCGGAAGTAGTAAGTTTGCGTTCTGGCGAAAAGTAAACACTAAGAAGAACGAGGAGAGAGAAGACAGTGGCAATTGGATTCACGGTGGGCTAGAAACTAATATCGCGTTACCCAGTACCGGCGAAGAAGCCATGAAAAGATTATTAGCGTGCAAGGGAAAGGATCCTTACAGCATACTCGGTGTTACGCCAACGTGCTCGGACGACGATATAAAAAAATATTACAAGAGACAAGCCTTTCTAGTACATCCGGATAAAAATAACCAGCCAGGAGCAGAGGAAGCATTCAAAATATTGGTACATGCCTTCGATATCATTGGGGAACCGGTAATAAAGCATCCGTTTCACTCTAAATTTTTTTCTCAATTACAGAATAATAACAATACTGAAAATTAGTAACGTTAGTTTTTGATTACCGTAAGATTACCAAGCACGTGTACGTTGCGTATTATTTTAGGAACGTAGGCAAGCCTTCGATCAAACTAGGCAGGTCGAAGCGGCTTGGGGTGAGCTAAGTGACTTGCTGTCGCAACTTCATCGAAAGATGGAACAGGCAGCAAATACAATAAGATGTACAAATTGCGGCTTGAGACACAAACGTATCCCTACGCAACGTCCTTGTTATGCCGCGCGATTTTGCAATCAATGCAAAATACGTCACAGTGCGAAAGAGGCGAGTGTCGAATTTATTCCTATATACATTTCTTATATACATTTATCAGTTGTGTCCGCTCTCTGAAATTAATCGTAATTCAAATTGTCCGTATAGGGTGATATCTGGGCAGAGTCTCGTTTAATGGGTTTCCTATGGCACTATTACGCATGTATGGAAGGAGCAGTGTACGATGTGACTGACTGGGCAGCTTGCCAAGCTGGGAATCTCAAACATCTTAGAGCGAATACGCATAGTGTCCAATATAGAATCGTCTTAGGACAAAGACTACCGTCTCAAACGTCCAGTAGCGGTAAAAAACGGCAACAGATAGATCCCAATACAAGGTATACTTTGTGCGATTGATTGTTGGCGCATCGTCTTTTTTTTTTAACTAGCCTACACACACACACACACACACACACACACACACACACACACACACACACGTCGGCTTGTTTGACATTTTATTCAGCAAGCTCCTCTCCGTTGTGCATCTAGAATGAACATATCTTTTCTTTTTTACAAAACAGCGAAGCGGATTTCGAGGATTTCCTAAACAATCTCTACAACCATAGCAAATCTGCTGGCGTTAATACATCGGGGGATCAAAATTCTTTCAGAGGTGACAGCAGACGACGCAAAACTAAGCGTAAGAAGTAGAACAGCAGTAGATGAACAATTGCTGAGGGTTTGACCGATCGTCGTTGTGTAATTACAAAGTACGCATTACATTAGAACGCATATATTATACGCAATCTTAATTTTACATTATTCTTAAACAATTAACCATAGCATATAGGTGTTACGATAATATTCATGAAATGCTAATATCTGACTGATATGCAATATGAGATTATGAGAAACTGTGTTCACGATAAACGTACGTGTACTAAACATCGTATCGAATAGACTCGCACGTTGAAAAGAAGAAAGCTTGAGAATGATAGGAGAGTATTGCAATAGCGACAATTTGACAACAGAAACGTTCAACGAATACATTCAGCAACGCGACAGCGCGGTATTTTGCAGATTTAAAATCACAAAAACGTTGACTCTCTCCAAGATAATACATAGAGATGCCAAATAACAATTGTAGAAAAACCAGGGAGTAAGATACTCCCTGAGAAAAACACAGCGTTGTATCCTTGCTAAAAATGATCGATTGAATACGATTAAAAATTTTGAATCCGCATGAATCTGGATTCTTGATCCGGAAATCACGGATTTATAACGATTACACCGACTGAAAACGATTGAAACGGATTGGTATTCAAGGATGTAATTTCAATCGGATTCTATCGATTTGAATTGTTATGATTTTATAACGATTACACTGATTGAAAACGATTGAAACGGATTGATATTCAAAGATGTAATTTCAATCGGTTCCTATCGGTTTGAATCGTTACACGCAGAAAATTTTTCTCGAAAATACAAGTATACACGAACAAAGTAAATACCATACTAATCTTGCACGGCTAGGATATAGTCATAATATGCAAAAGATTTCAAGAAAGTATAGGAAATTTAGTGAGCAAAGAATAAAAATATGGCTGATGGACAAAAAACGAGACGTCTGTTGCAGTCATGGCAAAAACATAAGTTGCTGTTATAGGCTGTGGCGGTCAGCTGTCCGCCACGAGCGAACTTGAAAACGCTGTAGAAACCCTGCCGAGCTGCCCTAGATATAGGGGTCGATGTTGAATCTTAATCACGCGAGAATATACCGGCGATGCGCCGCGTAGCGGGCGCGAACCGAACTCTTTCGCCGCGCGAGCCCGCGTTGCCGCTCGCGCCGCGCGCCTTCCGTCGTCTATATACATATTAGTATAGGACTTTTTTTACTTTTCTCATATTTCCTTGGTATAGTCCGAGAGGTAGCGACACAAAAGTGTCAGCGATTTTATTAGTCTTGGAACAAAGTAATTTCTCTTGTTTTAATAGTGTTGTTGATGAAATGCAGA
>NW_020212589.1:0-1226 GCF_003070985.1 Temnothorax curvispinosus
TCCGCCGGCTCCGCGAGGCCAGCCTGCGGATCAACCCCGAAAAGTGCCGGTTCTGCGTCAACCGAATTAAATATCTCGGCCACATCATCGACCGCGACGGTATTCGGACCGACCCCGAAAAAGTCAGCGCCGTCGCGAACTGGCCCGCCCCACAGAACGTCCGTCAAGTCCGGCAGTTTCTGGGGATCGCGTCCTGGTACCGCCGGTTCGTCAAGGACTTCGCAACCCTCGCCGCGCCGCTCACCGCGTTGACCCGCAAACAGGCGCGGTGGACCTGGGGGGAAACCGAACGGGCCGCGTTCGAGACGCTGAAAAGGGTCCTGACGACCGCTCCGGTGCTCGCTTGCCCCAACTTCACGCGCCAATTTTACCTGCAGACCGACGCCAGCACCACCGGCCTCGGGGCCGTGCTGACGCAATATTTTCCCGAGGGAGAGCGCGTGATCGCGTACGCCAGCCGCACGCTAAATAACGCCGAGCGAAATTACAGCGCCACCGAATTAGAATGTCTCGCGGTGATCTGGGGCATCAGGAGAATGCGCGGGTACCTCGAGGGATACCGGTTCACGGTGATCACGGATCACCAATCCTTAAAATAGCTGCAAAAAATCGAGTCACCGTCCGGCCGACTGGGGAGGTGGGCGTTCGAATTACAACAGTTCGATTTCGACGTCAAGTACCGTAAAGGGACCCTCAACAAGGTGGCCGACGCACTGTCAAGGCAACCCGAAAGCCTCAGCATCGTCGCACCGAAATGTCCGTGGTACACGCGTATGTGGCACGCGACCGAAGCCACGCCGCACGAAGTACCCGACTTCCGAATCGATCACGGACGGCTGTGGAAGCACGTGCTCCACAGCCTGGACTTTAAAGACACTCCGGCGGGCGAAAAGTGGAAGGAGTGCGTCCCGAAGGACCAGCGCGCCGCGATTCTCAAACGGTACCACGACGCGCCCACCGCCGCACAGTGGGAAAAACGGCACTCTTTTTGGACAAAAATCGCTGAACGGTGTAATTTTTAACCGATTTCAATGTTTTTTTTTTTAATTTATTCGTTATAAATTGCTCTACAATCGTATCGTGGCCGTTTTTTAAATTAGGGCTTTAATTCAAAATGGCGGACGCAAAATGGTTGTCAGAAATATAGAAACTGTAAGATATTAAATATTCTTGCACCAGACTAAGGATATACGGGTTTTAGGGATCCCTAATAACATATCTGTGGT
>NW_020212590.1:0-1463 GCF_003070985.1 Temnothorax curvispinosus
TTTTCTTTTGATAGTTTTTGCCTGTTTTCGTCGCCGGTTACGGCTGCGGTTCTCAGTCTGCGCTTTATAACTAATTGCGCCTGCGGTTCTCAATCTACGTCTTATAATTAATCGCACGCGTCGGCATGGGTCCCGCTGGACCCCGATCTCCCGGTTCCCGGGTTCGGGTATTTCACGATTTGGTGGTCTCGCTGACCCTCTGGATTTATTTCGGCGCCTCCTCTAATGGCATTCCACCCGCCGATTTTCCCCGGGCTCCCTCGGTTTCCGATATCCGGGGGTCATCGTTTGTCCCCGCTAGCTTCGCTTCCGTTATCAATATCGCGTCGCGAGTCGATCGGTTGTCTTTCGGGTCGCCCTTGAGGCGTGTTTGTCGAGTCGGCCGCCCGCTGTGACCTCCGTGCCCTTCGGCGCGGGGGTCATTGTTATGACCCCGCGATTTTTGCGCCCGTCGGTGGTATCGCGTCGCGGTTCGGTGGGTCGCTGTTCGTGCGTCCCTTGGGACGACTTCCGCGGCTCAGCCTTCGGCTAAGACCTCCGTGCCCCCCGGTACGGGGTTCATTCTCGTGACCCCGCGATCTCCGCGCCCGTCGGTGATATCGCGTCGCGGTTCGGCGGGTCGTTGTTTGTACGTCCCCTAAGACGACCTCCCCGGCTCAGCCTTCGGCTAAGACCTGCGTGACCCCTGGTACTTGGGTCATTCTTGTGACCCCGCGATCTCCGCGCCCGCTGGTGTTGCCGCTTCGCGGTCCGGTGGGTCGTCATTCGGGACCCCCATGAGACGATTTCCGTGGTTCGGCTATTGGCTGTGACCTCCGTGCCCCTCGGCGCGGGGGTCACCCCCGTGACGCCGCGATCTTTGCGCCCGCTGGCGCTATCGCGTCGGAGTTGATTCGACTGCCCTCTGGGTCGCCTCTGAAACGATTTACGCGGCTCGGCCCCCGGCTATGACCAACGTGCCCCTCTGCGCGGGGGTCATTCGCGTGACCCCGCTATTTCCGCGTTGGTCGTTATCGGCGCTTCGCGTATCGGGTGGTTGGCTTCCGGGCCACCCCTAAAACGTATTCCGGGATTCGGCTCCCGGCTATTACCGATATACCCCCGTTTGCGGGGGTCAATCCTGTGACCCCGCTATCTCGCGTGTCCTTCGTGCTATTTCGACCGCGCTCGTCCCGATCTGCTCTGCTTGGCTCTCCTTCCAAGGCCCGCTCGTTGGCTCGCTCGGTCGATCGTCTGCTGCTCGCCTGCCGGGGTCAATCGTACCCCGGTCACCTATATTTCGGGATTCAGGTAAACGCTAGCCATATGGGCTCTTCGGACTCGCTTATCCGGTAATACTATTCGCAAATTGTCGATGTCCGCTGCTCCCCTGGTCGCTGCTGCCCCACGTGGTTGCTCAGCTATGCGAACGGTTGCAAGGTTAGGTTGTGACCGGACGTCACTCTCCGGGTACGTGGATCACA